>NC_142602.1:72305935-72610073 GCF_041222555.1 Hakea prostrata
TTTCCCAACAGCAGGCTTAATACGGTGCTAGTGTCCATTAATTGCTGCGTTCATACTCCATACAGCAGGCTTGATACGATTGAGAACCTCATCGTTGGAGCAATTTCTGGCAACTGCTTTAAGGCTTACCTCAGCTATAATCATTTGATTCTTGCATTCGCAAGTATTAGACAGAAGCAAGATCTTTAGGATGTCGAAGCGTGTGAAGCTAGATGGAAGACTCTGAACTGGAAAGAATCTTGAAATAGCCAGAATCTCATGAAACACAAGCAGACTTTACGATTTAAGATTAGCTTCAGTTTGCATTTTTGCTCAATCCAAGCCAAAGAAAACAATAATAATCATATAAAATGCTCAATCAGATCATCTCCAGGCAAACATTACAATCTACGATTAGATTCAGCTTTCATGTCTACTTCATCTAAACAGAAGAATTAAACTAAAATCATACAGAACACTTGATCCGATCTTCTCAAGCCATGCAAACATTATGATTTAAGGTTGGCTCAACATCTAAATCATATAAAATGCTTGACAGGATCATAACAAGTACTCATAATCCCAGAAGAGGACTAAGTACAGTGAACTTTTTAATTTGCTAAGCACTCGGAGGATTTTCTCCGGTTTTGTTGAGGAGGGAAGAGCGTAACGATTTCAACGCCGGTGATCTGAGTGAGATTTGTGAAGACGGTGGATGCCTATCCTGGTAAGATTGCAACCTCTAGAGAACTCAGTTCTTCCTTGAGTTCGCTTTTGTTTTTGTTTCAACCAAGTTTTGTATGGTCAGAATGAAAATTCGTAAATAAGAACGTTAAAACAAGATCAGTAAAGAACCTTCATTAAGGATATTCAGTTCTCCTTTCTGTTGTTTTTATCAGATCATCGCTAAGATTGAAATAATCATGATCTTTCGATCAGAAAACTAAAGAACAAACTAGACCTTGCCTATGGTTTTGGCAAGATCAGAATTTATAAATATCAATACGAGACTATAATGATGGCGATGCCAATCTCAAAAAATCACTATAAAACCAAACAATTTTGGTTGAATGCAATTTGATCTGTTTATGGCACATTGTTTCTTAATTGCATTAAAAGGAAACCAACTAAGTTCATTGTGATTTCCGAATCATTAGGAAACACCTCAATGCACAGTAAATTAATCATTGTTCTTGTGAATGAAAAACATACCATATAGTTGAATTATCCATAGAACGGGATTAAATGCATATACTTGAATCACTGACGAATTCATCAATTTGAAAAATAAAAATACCGTAAGGTTGGTTTAGTATTCCTGATTTGATTTGCACGATGACTTTTTAATCAAGATTCCCACAGACGGCGCCAAATGATGCGTCCAAAAATTGAGTTAGACGTGGCCTGACCCTGGGGTCAGGATTAATTGGAACACCATAGAGCTCTGGCGAGTTGCAGAGCTTAACTGAGAAATATAATGGAAGAGGAACGATTGAGTTACCTCTATTGGGCATAAGGCTTTAGTTTATATAGGATATACCTCTCTTCCTTGACCATCGGATTAATTCATGATCCTTCTTGATGGCCGTCCGATTGTAGGGTTTTTCCCCTTTTCTCGAGGGTGGAAGCGGTTTCCATGATCAACACGATTGCCCACTCCTCAAGGTAGTTGTAACCGTATATAACTCAATCACGTATCCCGAATTTCTCGGGATTGTGCTTATCCTTGGAACCATAAGGTTCCTTCCTCGTCACGCTACCATGATGGTCGATCCTGACCCTGATGGCAGAACCCGACCCTGAGGTCAGGCCGTCTTCAACAGGGGTTAAAGACTGAACCGAAGATGGACCCGGTTCAGTAATATTTTATCCGCAACAGGCTGTAAAATACCTTTCCTTCTTTGGTGCTGTAATTGCTACATTTTTTGTTTTAAGGGTTCTTTGGGCTTGACCCAACTCTTAGCCTGTATGACCCTGTCTATTGCATGTACGACAGTTTGGTCACTTTTCGGTCCTTGGTTTGGTTCGAACCTTGTGTATTCATGCAGTTGTGTCTATATTTTTCTTTTGTTTGTGTGTCTATATTTTCTTTAGTTCATTGAATGAAGTGTTGTTTACCAAAAAAAAAAAAAACATTTCCTTCCGAAGATAAAAGGAGAAAACTCCAATTACATGAAAATAAAGAAAAAATCCTAGTCACAAGGAAGTTCAATCTTTATATCTCATGGAGTTTGGAGTTTGAAAAGAACTCACTCAATATACGTTTTTAGAGGGTGAATATTAGTATCTTTTATTGGCCGTTGGACCAAACATATAACATGTGTCTGAATCCAATGATTCTTTTTTCTTTCTTTTTTTTTGTCAATAGATGTTCATTCAAAAGAACAAGACGAAAACAAGGGGACTGAACAGGTCTCAGGCACCCAAGGAGGAGAAATCCGCTCCATCCTGCTTGCAGCGAACATAGCAACTTTTGCCAGGGAGTCAGCCAAGCTGTTAAGCTCCCTGGGAATGTGAACAAAGGTGATAGGCCTTACACAATCTGCTAATTTAAAAACATCCTGAACAATTCCCCAACTATCCAGTGGAGGAGGGGAGATCTTGTTCAAGGTGTTAACAAGACCAAGGCAGTCCGATTCCAGCTCTTGATCCATCCATCCATTCTTCCGAAACACAATAAAGAAGGTTTTCCCTTACTGCTAAGGCTTCCCCTTGGAAACATCGCATCCAATCCAATGATTCAATAGACACTCCGTAGAAAGTTCCCTCCATAGAGTATTAACACATAATTGATTTTCTTAATTGGTGAGCTGAAACATCGCATTAAGCCCCATTTGTTGTCTACTTGAATTTAGGTTTGTCCAAATCCGGAAAAAAAAAAATTTGGTTTCTTGGTTCACAAGGAACTCATATAGTACTTTTTTATTTTTTATTTTTTTAAATACTCACTGAGTAAGGGTAAAGAGTCTAATCGG
Organism: Hakea prostrata; assembly: GCF_041222555.1. Classification (NCBI taxonomy): domain Eukaryota; kingdom Viridiplantae; phylum Streptophyta; class Magnoliopsida; order Proteales; family Proteaceae; genus Hakea; species Hakea prostrata. Next base: position 72,308,890 of record NC_142602.1, read on the forward strand.
AAAAGAAAAATAAAAAGTCTTCTTTTTCAAAAGGAAGAAAAATAAAATAAAATAGAATAATTGCAATGGCATCCTTTTACCAAAAAAATTTCAATTGCACTTTTTATTGAAAATTTTCAATCGCATCCCCTTAAAGTTTTTGAAAACAAATTTTATTATTTATCAAGAAAAGGGGAAGAAAAAAAAATTTTACTCTTTGTTTTTACTAGATCTATGGTTGGGATGCATTTTTAAGGTCAACTACCAAGCACTGGATCAATGTAAATTCAATAGGGTAAACCTAGCAGTTGGAGGCAATTCAATAGTCACTCAACTGGAACCCCATGTAGTAAAAGATTCAAATTACCCCTACTATTTATAATTTTTTAATGATTGCAATTTCAAATTTATTTTTTTGGTAGAAGATTGCATCTTCATATTCACATATGCACGTTTACATTATATTATCATTCAAAAAATCTTAAAAGCAACATTTGATCAAAATGCAACATCTATACAAGCAAAGAAATAACCATCAAACTAGTAAGGAGTCCATGGGTAAAACTTGAAAATGAGTTTACCGTAGAATTATTGCATTGTCAAGGATGAAAGAGCTATTGAAGTATACACCTCGGGGATATTTGAAAAGAAACATGAAAGATGGGAATATTGGCAAATATAAGCTAAACAAGAAGGTGTGACAACAGTTACTCTAGAAATATCACTTTCATCCATTACTCAGAAATATCACTTTCATCCATTACTCCCATTAGTACGGAATGAATTTACTCCACTACTTTAAAGGTGTAAAGTAAAACAGCCATATCTTTTCTGACCCTATTGCAATTACCCTATTCTTTTCTGAAAAGAAAGCTTTTACCTTTTTTTTTGTTTTTGATCAAGGTTTTACCCTTTCTTTTTCAGAGGATTTGAGGCTGTCATTACTCTATTTGGAGGATCAGAGACTTTACACTTACAAGTAAATGGTTCATTAGTTTCTTGTCGATGGATGACATGTGTTTTAACATCACATCAAAGGGTTGAAGTCTATTTACAAATCATATCAGTTTTTTTTATATAAATTTAATCACAGCTCTTTGATGTGACTTGTAAATAAACTTCAACCCTTTGATGTGATGTCAGGACACATGTCATCCATCTACAAAATGAACAGAATAAAATTCCGTCATGACTCTTATGGGAGTCTAAACCGAGTGAGCCACTGCCACACAGTTGGTACATTGGGTTTAGATTCATTGTGAACCAAGAAACCTAAATTCTTTTCCTTTTTATGAAAGTATTTTTATGTCTGAGGTTCGAGTGTACGTATATGTTTCCTCTCAATTTCTTGTCCACCCTTTACCAAATATTTTTTTCACCTTTCAATTCCCTAATTCTAATAATGAAAAAATAACCCTAAGTCTAAATAATATAAAATAAAATGTTTAAAATATTCAAACTATTCTTTCCATTGCAGATATTCCAACATAGTAATAGAACCCTTACAAGAAAATAGTAAAGCATCCGCTTGGCACAATAATAGCATAGCACTTCCCAGAGAGTATCCATTTTTTTGGGTAACCTCCCAGATAGCATACATAAAACATAAAAATACTAAGCATACAAAAGTAGAAAACCAAACACTATCATCTCCCATACAAAAATGGAAGACGTAGAGGGCTCGACTTCATTGCTTGCACAATAATTGCGCAGTAGCTGTGAACAGTTGAGATTGAGATCTTGACTGAGATTTCGATCTTGACCGTCCGTTTCTCAAAAGTGTGAAAACACAATTTTCAAATATGGACGGTGGAAATCCTGTTTGTTGCAAGTGCTGCATAATTACCAAGCAATTTTCAGTGGGGGCACGACTTCAATTTCCAGAGGGGCAGAAGGGATAAAAGCATAATTTAGAAACCCAACCCTAGTAGAGAAGTCATTGTTAGGAGGTTCAACCATATCCATGATCTCTCCTACAACCTTCTTTGATTCCCTCAGTAAATTGATACTCTGGGTGAGCCTCTCTCGTTTTGTAGCAATGGAAGGAGATTCTTCCAGCAACCGCTCAATACCACCACTACCAGGTCTCATCAACTCAGTCACCATCTCCTTCTCCATCTCTTCGTTCACCAGCTTCTGAACACTGAACACATGATAAAGAGCCAAGCAATCCACCAATCTCTGCAGCACGGACTCCCAATAAGCAGTAATTCGCATTCTCAGATCAAATGCTGTTGAGGTATTTGAGTCATACCCAACTTGTGTTGAGGTACTCAAGTTATACCCAACTTATTGTTGAGGTATTTGAGTCATACTCAACTTATGTTCTAATATGAGCCATCAGATTAGTTACGATCTAACGGTGTAATGGGCCTTTGTAGGAGAGTCCAATTACCAATAGACTTCAGTATTTATACTATAAATACTAGCTGGAAGCAGCGGTCTGGGTATTCCAAACTAGATACTCAGGGTGTAATGCTTTAAGCAACCTCGTGCTTAAACCCTAACCCTAACAATCTTAAAGCATTACGAATTTTTTCGTGTTAAGAAGGATTTGTTAATATCTATCTATTGAGGAGGAGGCATCCAAGGGTTGCGATGACAGAGCTCCAGGTTTTGTGTGGCTTGAATGAGAAGGATCAAGCCTGTGACAGGAATTCCGCTTATGGTATATCCTTCTTCCACTCTCTGCTCTTCATACAGTTTTATTTTTCTAGTACTTTATTTCAAGATTGGAAGTCTAAAACTGGAGCTAATCAGTACTCGTAGAACTGGACAATAGAATACCAGTGTGAGTTTTCTTATTTCTTCATGATTACTGATGCTTTTTTGTTTTAAACTATTAAGTTTTAACAAAACAGTGAATCAATATTTGTCATGTGTGACGGAATGAAAAAGAAAAAGAGGAAAAGAAAGTGTTAATGGTAACTTTTTTATTTATTTATTGTGCATTGATGTGCCAAATTGAATATTTTTAATTCTTTTCTTGCTTTTGGCAATGCACCGACGTTCAAGATGCGACTGACTTCTTCCGGCATTCTATTTTTAAAACATTAGTTTTAAAAGAAGTGGATCGATAACCTTTATTAGCATTCACATATCATTGCAAATCAGTTTGCTTCGTTATCCGAAGCTAGGGTTTGGAACGAACCTACGTCTTCTCTCGAATTCGTTGAAAATTTTGCTTTTTTGAACACTTTCTCTCTCTCCCGAGGTTTGAAGGGTTTCAGTCTTCCATGCGAGGCGGTGAAGCGTAGTCCGGAAAAACTGCTTAGCCTTTGTTTTTTGCTAAACAAAAGAGAAAAAGGGTTATGGAGTTGGACGTGACTTCTACCTAGTGCTGGAATTGGTTTTCCATCATAGAACACTTCCCTATTTTAATCGGCTATTAGCTGAAAGTGGGATTATGTATTGTTGGCTGAAAGATGTGGTGGTCCGGGATGAGAAACCAAAACCGGAGGCAACGACAACATCTTTTGTTGAGTACAAGAGATCACGAGTGAGTCTCCTTATTTCTTAATGATTACCGTTTTTTGTTTTAAACTATTGAGTTATAACAAAACCGTGAATTATTTTTTACTGTGTATTGATGTGAGAGAATTAAATTTTTAATTATTTTCTTGTTTTTGGCATGATAGCCTCTTTTTGGACAATGCACTGACAATGCACTGATTTGTTCCTCTCTCTTTTCTTTCTGATTTCTTTTATATTTTTTTATATAAAGAAAATTGCTTATGGAATCAAGAATATGATTTCTCTTTAGTGGCTGGGTTTTGTTAGCTGGTCAAAGCCCCTTCTTGTGGTTTATATGCATGATATATTAGATGGGTAAAATTTAAGTGAAAGACATCAAATTTGAACCCATAAGCATGAAATTTAAAATAGGAAACCTATCTTGTTTGGGTTGCTATTTATTTTATGTTTCTTTTATTAGTATGCAAAAGAAAGGATTCGATTAAAGTAAACAAAGTAATTACTGTCGAAATCCAAAAAGAAACTGCAACTTACTCTCTTCTGTAAATATTTTTTAAGCATTTTTTTTTGAAGAAAAAAATTAGAGTGGAAGAGAGAGAACACTTGAATGGAGATATACATCTAATTTTACTTGACCAAATATAGAGACCTTCACTAGGTATAAAATTAGTGCAAGAAAGTGAAGAAAAATTGTTTTGTTCCATATCAAATTATTCATATCGGTTTTAAATCTTGTGGATTCTGATAGAGTGAATGATATGGATTATAAAGCCTACATGAACAAACTTGAAGAGTATGTCATGAAAGGTTTCGAATATAAAGACTATAAATTAATTTAGTCATTTGATCTTAAATAAGCACATAGATTATGGCACAAAAATTTGACAAAATAAGTAAAGAGTTTTGGTTTCAAATGAGTAACTCTGATAAATGCCTTTACTATAAGTCTGTGTCGAATAAGGTCATAATTATTTGCTTACATATAGACGACATGCTAATTCTTGGTTCTGATTATTCTGTAGTGAGTGAAATCAAAGAAACCTTAGTTAAAGAATTTGACATGACGGATCTTGGTGTTGTAAACATCATTCTTAGCGTGAAAGTAAGTTTTTCTGGGTAGGGAATTACCTTAACCAATCTAGTTGTATTGAAAAACTACTTTCTAGATGGGGATACAGTGGATGTAAACCAGTAGAGGCACCATATGATTATAACAGCCTGTATCAAAAGATGGTAAAGTTGTGAATCAGTTAGAATATTCTAAACTAATTGGTAGTCTTATGCATGCAATGAATTGCACTAGGCCAGATATAGCCTATATAGTAGGCATGTTGAGTTGCTTCATATGTAATCCTAGTACAGAGCACTGGAATGCCCTCAAAAGATTAATGAGATATCTTAAGGGTACTACAAACTATGTTCTTCTTTAATTTGGACATCCTCAAATTTTGGAAGGATAATTCTGATGCATCTTATTGCTCAGAAATATGAACTACAATCTACTAGTGATTATTCTTACACTAGGTGAATTGGCTATTAAAAAGAAAATCCAATACATGAACTGTATTGTTCTGAGTTCTATCTTTTATAGAATCAGAATTATATTCTCTAGCCTCAGGAGAGATAAGGCAGAGAGTGGATAAAAGATCTGATCCTGGATATTCCTATGATTAGCTTGAAGTTTGTTTTGTGATAATCAAGCAACAACAATGATAGCTAATACCTCACTCTTTAATGGTAAGAGGAGACAAATTAGGCTAATGCAGATTGTGCTGAATTATCTAATAAAACAAGAAGTGATCACTTTAGTTGATCAATATAGAACATGATAGATGCCCTTACAAAGGGATTGAAATACAAATCGAACATTCAAAATTGTGGGGGAGATGGGATTAAAGACCTTATAGATAGATAGGTCTTAATCCAATTTCATGTTATTTTGAATTGTTCGAATTTCATCTAGCCATAGTTAGCATTCATGACAATTTGCATATTTCAGATAATTTGGCAAGATTGTGGAGTATAGAGGTTTGTGAAATCATTCCACATTGATGATATAACAGCCTTTGTATGAAGCTTGATTACCTTATTATTCCATTCAAGGAATATGAAAATTGTTGATATGTTTCGATGATGTTATTGTTATCTTTATATCATTCCACATCTGATGATATGTCTTCCATAGAAAGGTTTATCATTCCAAATTTGATGATATAACCAATAAACTATGTTGGACACGATAACTCTAACATTCCAAATAGAAACATGGAATGGTTCTTTGTAAAAGAAATCATTTAGATCTTGTTCTTGTATAGAAACTTGATGAGAATGCAAATTATGTTGAACATGATTTCAAATAGAAACATGAAATGGTTCTTTGTAAAAGAAATCATTTAGATCTTGTTCTTATATAGAAACTTGATGAGAATGCAAATTATGTTGAACATGATTTCAAATAGAAACATGGAATGGTTCTTGTAAAAGAAACCGTTTAGATCTTGTTTTTGTATAGAAACTCTATGAGAATGCGATGATTTTTCAGTCATCATGTGGGTTGTACTAAGTTCTTTTGATTGAGCTAGATACTTATACAAATGATTGAATTCATATATTATGAAATTCATATTTTGGTAAATTTGCAATGGATGATAAAAATGGAGGAGCGAATCCAATCATCTGGCTTGATGGAAAGATTTACTTGACAAGTAAAATCACTCAAAGCTGTCAGGATGGATCTCGATAGGAAATATTCACTTTAAGAGTAAATCGTTCAAGGATGCAAGGAACAGCTGTATTGTTCTTTGTGAGAATAAGTAATTCAATCCAAGAAGAACTTCTAATTAGATTGGGTTTAGATTTGTTCTAAAACTCATGTTTTGATTCAAAATGTTCTTTTGGATTTTATTGAATACTATTCTCTTTTGGAAAGTTATGAATGATTCTGAATTGATTTTGAACATTACATTTCTGGGACTAATGCTAGAGCCATATGTAGAACATAGGAGGAGATTGTTGAGGTATTTGAGTCATACCCAACTTGTGTTGAGGTACTCAAGTTATACCCAACTTATTGTTGAGGTATTTGAGTCATATTCAACTTATGTTCTAATATGAGCCATCAGATTAGTTACGATCTAACGGTGTAATGGGCCTTTGTAGGAGAGTCCAATTACCAATAGACTTCAGTATTTATACTATAAATACTAGCTGGAAGCAGCGGTCTGGGTATTCCAAACTAGATACTCAGGGTGTAATGCTTTAAGCAACCTCGTGCTTCACCCCCCCCCCAAACCCCCCCCCACCCCCCCCCCCCCACCCCCCCCCCCCCCCCCCCCCCCCCCCCCCCCCCCCCCCCCCCCCCCCCCCCTTTGCCTCCTTCCCCTCTTCCTCTCCCCCCGGGGGGTTGGTTGGCCCCCCCCCCCCCCCCCCCCTTCTCCCTTTTTTTCCGGGTTTCTTTTTTTTCTCCGGCCCCCCCCCCCCCCCCCCCCCCCCCCCCCCTCCCACCCGTCCCCCCTTCATCTTCTTCTCCATCAGATTCTGCACTGCCCTTCTCATGCAAGATTGAAGCTTTGGATACCCATCAGCGTGAGACATCAAGACATACACTACAACAGCTCCCATATAAGACCATATCTTCTCAACAAATTCAACAGGAATATTCGATATTTCCTTCACTTTGCCCTGTAATATGCTGAGAAAACCAGTGCGAGGAATGAAATTGGGTAGCTCAATCCCTTTCGCTTCCTCTAACACCTAAATTTCATCCACTAAGAACTTTGCCCCTGAGTTGCTGCAATTTTGGTGGAGTTCTTTGGAGTACCCATCGAGCATATCCGCCATTCGAGCTGTGCCATGCATATCCTTCTCTTCTAGGTACTCATCAAACTCACCCCTGATGAGAATTTTCCTGAGAGATTCTTTTGTAGAACCAATAATTTGCATAAACACAGTCATTGCATCCGTAACATTGGATAAATGTTTGGGCAATTTGTCAAGCTCGGAAACACTGAGACTCAGCTTTTCATTGATCTTCTTCACAATGCCTGGTTGACACTAGGAAATACTAGTTGCTTGGAACTCCACCAGCTTCTGAGCCAAAACAGGGATACCCACAATCGACTTGTTGATTTTAGAGAGAAGGGGATGAGATTTAAATAGTCTTGCCTCCTCCTCCCTTGCTTCCTCATACGATTCTTCTCCGATTCGATTCCTCACGCAGACATAACCGAGCCCAATGTTGACATCATTTGTAATAACCTTCGCTTGCAGACCTTCGGGGGCTTGATCACACTTTGTCACAACAGCCAAGGTCCTCTCCCCGGTCTTGTCCACACGTTGCGACATCCTGATCGATTCGCAGGTGGGAAAGTCCACAGTAGCAGATAAGACATTCAAAATAATGCTCTCTTCTGGAGTTATATGCTCCATAATTATGTTTGAAATTTGCTCGTAGATGTCTTCAGGTTGGCCACGAACAGGAACCCTAGTAATACCAGGCAAATCAACCATGGTTAGATCAGGAACACCGATCTTCTTCACAACAAGAGTGAGCGGAGTATTGGAAATTCCCTTAGACGAACCAGCAATCTCATTGGTGGCATCTTGAATATGTTGTGCTACATGATCTTCATCTGTATGAACTTCTTTACCGTTATACTCCAAGTGAAGTTCAGATTCAGATTTAGTTGATGAGTGTCTTTGAAGTCGCATTATGAGGGGAACACGAGTACAGATGCCGAGACCTCGAGGTAAACTGATGCCGGCGAGGGATTCAAGAACACTGGATTTGCCGGAGGATTGATCACCCACAACGACGATTGTGGGTAACTCAATGCCTTCTTGCATGACATTGAGTAGGCGTAGTTTGTCGATGGTGTCGAGCAGAGGTCGAATTCGTTCATTGTAACAGGTGTAGGGTGGCACAGATGAGATGGGTGTAATCACCTCTGGTGCAACTTCAAGATCATGATCATTTGAGTTTCCCAAACCAAATCTCGCCTTTTTGTTCAATCCAGGGAAGGAACTAAGCAAAGGGCTGGGAATAGTGAATAGAGCGAAGAAATGGGTAGCAACGTTTGGGTTGTAGAGCACAGAGTCGAAGAAGAAGCTGAGAAACCATTTTAAAGGCAAGGAGGACTTCCTTTTTGAAAATTTTATTATTGTTAATTTTTTATGGCAAGACTTGCAAGACATAGATTCTTTACACCTTTAGCAATAACATATTCTTACCTGAAAAATTACAGTTGCGTCCTCTTAGAAAATTTTCAATTGGTAAAGCCCCTGATCCGAGTTGCATGGACAAAGAAGCTATGGATGCCGAGTGTTTTTTTTTTTTTTTTTGAAGGGAAAAAAAAATGGAACGCAAAATATTTTGTTGTAAATATGTTTAAAACTTTATATAAATATTTTATTTATTTTAATTGTGTCTTTTATCCATGGTTTTATTTAGTCCCACATCGGGTGGAGAGGATCTGATCATATGGTTTTTATATAGTAAGAGCCCAGGTATTATTAATTTACTTGATACCCTATAGTGACCCTGCCATGATCATATAGATATATATATATATATCTATATGACTTGGGACTTGGGCTTGATCCGGAAGGCCCAGTTTGTCATGGGCCCTATTCTGGAAAGCCCACTACTAGGTGAATACGTGGAGATGCCATTTGAGTGGCACTCTCCTGTAGGGAGGTCAGCTGAAGGTACCTTGCTGAAAGGTACCCTCACAAATTTACCCTTTCACCCACAGCCTTTGGGGCTCTATATAAACTCTATTTCGTGCTCATTCTTGACACACAGAATTCCTCCTCCTCTCTCTCTCTCTCTCTCCCTGTTATTCTGTTAAGCAGTGAACATAACCTGATTATACCTTGAGTAAACCTTTCTGGGGTGCAACCTTAAAGGTTTGGGCTGACTGATCTTGGGGTGAAGACACTTTTAGAACCCGTATTGCACAATTCGGGGTGTCTAAATACCTTAAAGAAAGTACTTCATGTACGTTTCAGCTCTAAAGAAGTACTGTGATTACAACAACAGTTCTGGTGTGCGTACAGATCCCTCAGACGTCAACAACATATTTTTATTCGAAAAAGACAATTTGGCTTTGGTTGCTTTAATATCTTGACAGGTATCAACGTTCAAGCAACTATACATTTGGCATGGCCATCGTACCTTAGGCCCAAAAATGGTTTCTTTTTCATTTTTTTATTTTTTTATTATGAGAAAAATGTTAATTGAATTTTAGGGATTGTTTCTAATTTCTTGAGCTTTAATTTCGTTAAGGATTTGGTGTTTTGGTTTCAGTTTAAGATCTAGAAGTTATAGTTTTGGAACTAATGGGATGTGATATAGAATAAATAAAATGGCTCGAACCAATTCGGATAAACCCAGGTCGGATCAGGTTGGATAAACCCAGGTAGGATCAGGTCGGATACACCCAGGTTGAACAGAACAAGTCAAGGCCTGTTATACAAGCATATAGGCAAGATAACAAAGTGAATCCTAGTAAATTGATAACCGAAGACAAAGTATTCGACTGGGACTCAATAACTCATATTTGAGAAGGACTCAATCACTAAGGCTGCGTTTGTTTGCAAAGGTGGGGTGGGAAAAAAGGGGTGGGAAAAAAAAACATGTGGGTCCTACATGTAGTGGGGTGAGGGAGAAGAAAAGGAAAGGAAAGGGTTTTGTGGAAAAGTGATTGGGTGGGTCCCACTTTTTACTTTTCCCAACTTTCCCACAAAATCCCATCAAATATGTGGGGTTTTAAAATAGCATGGGGTGGGAAAGTTGAACTGCCACATCAGCAGACAAGGTTCCTTGATTCAAGGAACCTTGTCTCCCACTTTCCCACCCCAAGCAACCAAACACTCTACCATTTTAGGATTTAAAGGAAAAGTAAGAAATATACACATTTTTCAAGAATTTTCCCACCCCTTTTTTCCCACCCCACCTTTATTCCAGCAAACAAACGCAGCCTAAAGTTCGTATTGCAGTCCAAGTAATGTTTTAGTTCGAGACGAACTCATACATAGAAAACCTATAAAAAGGTAAGGGAGCACAAGAGAAAGGTACGTTGAATAGAACTATCACTATTTGAATTCTTATTGTTCATTACTTTCTTGTTTTCCTTAATCCGATTCCTAACTAGATCGTCGGAAGTGAAAACTCGACCTCCACGGTCGAGCTCATTCTTGCAGGTTCATCCGGCTGAAGGGACAAACAGGATTGTGCAGTAACAATTGGCGCCGTTTGTGGGAATCTTGATCAAAAAGCCATCAAAGAGCTGAGATTAAATTTATATAAAAAAAACTGATATGATTTGTAAATAGACTTCAACCCTTTGATGTGATGTTAAAACACATGTCATCCATCGACAAGAAAATAATGATCCATTTACTTGTAAGTGTAAAGTCTCTGATCCTCCAAATAGAGTAATGACAGCCTCAAATCCTCTGAAAAAGAAAGGGTAAAACCTTGATCAAAAACAAAAAAAAGGTAAAAGCTTTCTTTTCAGAAAAGAATAGGGTAATTCCAATAACATATTCTTACCTGAAAAATTACAGTTGCGTCCTCTTAGAAAATTTTCAATTGGTAAAGCCCCTGATCCGAGTTGCATGGACAAAGAAGCTATGGATGCCGAGTGTTTTTATTTTTTTTTAAGGAAAAAAAAATGGAACGCAAAATATTTTTATTCGAAAAAGACAATTTGGCTTTGGTTGCTTTAATATCTAGAGAGGTATCAACGTTCAAGCAACTATACATTTGGCATGGCCATCGTACCTTAGGCCCAAAAATGGTTTCTTTTTCATTTTTTTATTTTTTTATTATGAAAAAAATGTTAATTGAATTTTAGGGATTGTTTCTAATTTCTTGAGTTTTAATTTCGTTAAGGATTTGGTGTTTTGGTTTCAGTTTAAGATCTAGAAGTTATAGTTTTGGAACTAATGGGATGTGATATAGAATAAATAAAATGGCTCGAACTAATTCGGATAAACCCAGGTCGGATCAGGTTGGATAAACCCAGGTCGAACCAGTTCGGATACACCCAGGTTGAACAGACCAAGTCAAGGCCTGTTATACAAGCGTATAGACAGGATAACAAAGTGAATCCTAGTAAATTGATAACCGAAGACAAAGTATTCGACTGGGACTCAATAACTCATATTTGAGAAGGACTCAATCACTAAAGTTCGTATTGCAGTCCAAGTAATGTTTTAGTTCGAGACGAACTCATACATAGAAAATCTATAAAAAGGTAAGGGAGCACAAGAGAAAGATACGCTGAATAGAACTATCACTATTCGAATTCTTATTGTTCATTACTTTCTTGTTTTCCTCAATCGGATTCCTAACTAGATCGTCGGAGGTGAAAATTCGACCTCCACGGTCGAGCTCATTCTTGCAGGTTCATTCGGCTGAAGGGACGAATAGGATTGTGCAGTAACAATTGGCGCCGCTGTGGGAATCTTGATCAAAAAGCCATCATGCAGATCAGATCAGGAACGCTAAATTAATCAACCCTCCGAATAATGAGGTTATCAAATTCTCTTGTGAGGTAATATTGTCTTCAAATTCCCTTTAGGGTAATTTAACCATAAAGTATGTCATGCATCCTCTACCTCCCGTGGTTCGCTTTTTGCACGTGTTTAGCAATTTTTCCTTTCATATTCATTGACCAATAAAATAATAAAAGGATCGGCAACCGTCCGATGAACTACGGGGTAAGGAGTTCTTTCTTCGAGATGAAGCATTGCGTGGAGATTCCGAAGCAGCCTTTTATGGGTAATGATGATGGAAAAGACGAAACTCATCGTATGCCACATATGGCGTTGCCTAGTAAAAATCCAGAAATATCATCCAGGTTCTGTTCCTTTTCTCTTGCAAGGGCTGGATGGGATGAAGCCTAGAACATTAAAAATCATAGAAGTCGATCAAGTGGCTAGAGCGTGCTGGGAACTTCTTAAGCCAAAAGGAAATGATCTATATGGTTACTTCAGAAGTAACAATTATGATCCATATGCTTTGTAGGTCATTCTGCTCATTGATAAAGGTGCCAATTACTAAAGCATCCAACAACTGGCTACAAGAAGCTGCAAGTTGTCCTGAAAACAACAAATCTGTGTTGAGCCAAGGCCACACTTGTTGACGGATTAAATTATTAAAGAAGATGGATTTCTCAATGGAGGAATAAGATTAATTTCTATTACTAAACGAGGCTGATTCACATGCACGATTTGACGTCTATGCAGTTGCTAGCACCATTAAACAGAATTATGTTAACATTTTGTTGACGCCCTTGTGTCTTCATCAAAACATGCAACCACCCTCTTCTTGTGAACGAATATGATTTCTGTTTCGATTTCAAGATCCACTGAAGAGGTGGCTAAGAAACTTCTTGGGCAAAAGCATATGTATCTGTTGAATTGTTGGGAAGCTTATTTATCAATCTGTGACATCTGAAATATGCTGATTATCATGATATGTTTTCCGCAGTCAATGTATTTGTGAACACTTGACAGGTGATGACAATCTGTGCCTTGAAGCACTCTACAAACTGAAATTCAGCCAAGTGCAACATCGATGTTCTTTAGAGCCGCATTAAGTAGTTCTCTCTCCGTCAAAATCAACAATCAAGGATTTGTTTTATTCATGGAGAGAGAAATTCAAAAGAGCTTTGCAGCATATTCTTGAGCCTGCCTGCGGACCACTGCAACGAAGAAGCAGAATCAAGGTCGGAACAGCACCGAATTTACCAATACTGCTCGATTTTCAAATCTGTTCTTAGCAAGAAGTTGTAACTTCACCGCGGCCATGAGTTTGTTAGCAATGAACGAAGATTGTAGACGTTTGATGCATGCCTTCGCGGCTGGTCCAAGATTCATTGGAACAACACTAGTATCGTCGAGGATTTCCAAGGAGAGATTCTCTTGCTGCACTACATCCCTTCAACCTCTAGCCAACTCAATCAACATCTAAGCGAAGGCTGACAGGAATCCCTTAACATTGATCCTGAAAGCTCTCTGGTTCAACTGCAGTGTTTTTCAACTCTTGAACATGCATGGAACTAGCATTGTCATTTCTACAACCGTGGAGCGACACTGGTTCCACCATCGGAGTAAATAATTCTTCTTCTCCATGAGACTAGCAAGCTCCTCTCGCCATGACCTTGCTACTGTGACTTCCAATATCTCAACTAACATCAAACGCCTACATTATTGTTGAGATCATCAACACTACCAATCATATATTGCATTCCTTGATTTTGAGTTCAAGAAAGTGATTGGAGAAGCAAAAGCTCCATGACTACAATCTTTTCGATTCAGAAAATCAATTCGCAGGTGGAAGAGATGAACGAAAAGACTTGAAGTTCACTAAGATGTAGAATGTCGTCTGTAAGAGATATTTTCCTCAATGCTCCTATATCTTGATTCATACATTACTGGTTCCTCGGGGCTCTTTCTGGTGGCAATTACGCAATATTACTCTTTAAGTCAGCTATCACTGGAATTCATCAGCAACAATATATTTAGCTTCAACGACAAAAGTCTATATACAATATTTTCAAAGCCTTTGAGCTCGTGGATAGCAAAATATCTTCAAAATTACAAGTACGGAAGCTCAAGATATAATCGACCATACATGATCAAGAGAAAGGAGTTCTACATACAAGCAAAAGTTCTCAACTGGATGAAACATAACAGCTCAAAAAGACTTGACCTATCATGCTCGGGAGAGTAAAGAGAGATAAACATCTCACATCTCAACTATACAGAAAGATTACTTCATAAAACCGACCTACTAAGGTCGGTCACAAAAAGCCCTAAGCTCTCCTTAGGCACAAAAAGCCCTAAGCTCCTTAGGCACAAAAAGCTAAACTTAAGTTCCCTTAGGCACTAAAAAGCCCTAAGTTCCTTAGGTAGAAAAAAGCCCTAAGTTCCTTAGGCACTAAAAAGCCCTAAGTTCCTTAGGCAGAAAAAAGCCCTAAGCTCCTTAGGCACAAAAAGCCTTAAGCTCTCCTTAGGCACAAAAAGCCCTAAGCTCCTTAGGCACAAAAAGTCCTAAGTTCCTTAGGCAAAAAAAAGCCCTAAGTTCCTTAGGCAGAAAAAGCCCTAAACTCCTTAGGCACAAAAAGTCCTAAGTTCCTTAGGCAGAAAAAACCCCTAAGTTCCTTAGGCAGAAAAAAGCCCTAAGTTCCTTAGGCAGAAAAAACCCTAAGTTCCTTAGGCGGAAAAAAGCCCTAAGTTCCTTAGGCACAAAAAAGCCCTAAGTTCTTTAGGCACGAAAAAAACCCTAAGTTCCTTAGGCACGAAAAAAACCCTAAGTTCCTTAGGCAAAAAAAAGTCCTAAGTTCCTTAGGCAGAAAAAAGCCCTAAGTTCCTTAGGCACGAAAAAAGCCCTAAGTTCCTTAGGCACGAAAAAGCCCTAAGTTCCTTAGGCACGAAAAAAGCCCTAAGTTCCTTAGGCACGAAAAAGCCCTAAATTCCTTAGGCAGAAAAAAGCCCTAAGTTCCTTAGGCACGAAAAAGCCCTAATTTCCTTAAGCACGAAAAAGCCCTAAGTTCTTTAGGCACGAAAATACACAAAAGCATAGAAGTAGCCATGCTCGACGAAAGAGGTCTAGATATACAAGTCTAAGAGACTACTATACTAGAAACCTATGAGTCAACTAGACCAATAAATTTGCTCGACCAACATTGGGAAGAAAATGGGCTTCACAAATGAGTAAGACCCATTAAAGTTTTCAGGCTTCCTGAGTAAGACCTATGAAACTAGGCTTCACAAAAGAGTAAGACCTAACAAAGAGCAGGGCAGTATCTTAAGGGAACTCCCCTTGCTCAAGAAAGAAAGAGCCGGGCAGTATCTTAAGGGAACTCCCCTTGCTCAAGAAAGAAAGAGCAGGGGAAGATCTTAAGGGAACTCCCCTTGCTCGAGAAAGAAAGAGCCGGGCAGTATCTTAAGGGAACTCCCCTTGCTCAAGAAAGAAAGAGCAGGGCAGTATCTTAAGGGAACTCCCCTTGCTCGAGAAAGAAAGAACAGGGCAGTATCTTAAGGGAACTCCCCTTGCTCGAGAAAGAAAGAGAGGGCAGTATCTTAAGGGAACTCCCCTTGCTCGAGAAAGAAAGAGCAGGGCAGTATCTTAAGGGAACTCCCCTTGCTCGAGAAAGAAAGAGCAGGGCAGTATCTTAAGGGAACTCCCCTTGCTCAAGAAAGAAAGAGCAGGGCAGTATCTTAAGGGAACTCCCCTTGCTCAAGAAAGAAAGAGCAGGGCAGTATCTTAAGGGAACTCCCCTTGCTCAAGAAAGAAAGAGCAAGGTAGTATCTTAAGGGAACTCCCCTTGCTCAAGAAAGAAAGAGTGGGACAGTATCTTAAGAGAACTCCCCTTGCTCAAAGAGCAGGGCAGTATCTTAAGGGACCTCCCCTTGCTCGAGAAAGAAAGAGCGGGACAGTATCTTAAGAGAACTCCCCTTGCTCAAAGAGCAAGGCAGTATCCTAAGAGAACTCCCCTTGCTCGAGAAGAAGAAAGCAAAGTAGTATCCTAGAGGAACTCCCATTGCTCAAGAAAGAGAAAGCAGGACAGTATCCTAAGGGAAGTTTCCTTGCTAAAGACCTAAAATACTTAGGCAAAAAGACCTAAGATTTATTCTTAGGCAAAAAGTCCTAAGATACTTAGGTAGAAAAGTCCAAGGTACTTAGGCAAAAAAGTCCTAAGATACTTAGGAAAAAAGTCCTAAGGTACTTAGGCAAAAAAGACCTAAAATACTTAGGCAAAAAGACCTAAGATACATAGGCAAACAAGCCCTAAAATTCCTTAGGCACAAAAACTTCAACGATTTTCATATTCAAGTTATCATGTCCGGGGGGTAGTTGGTTATAACCGAGCAGTTGTTGACAAACAAATACTTGGCCTTTTGACCGAACAAACCCTTACTGAACAAAATGGCTTGGATGATAAACAGGCACAACATACAACCGACCTACTCAGGTTGGGAAAAAAAAGACCTAAGTTCTTTAGGCACAAAAAAGACCTAAGATCCTTAGGCACAAAAAAGACCTAAGATACTTAAGCACAAAAAAGACCTAAGATACTTAGGCACAAAAAAGACCTAAATCACTTAGGCACTAAAAGACCTAAATCACTTAGGCAAAACTCATAAACCAACCTACTAAGGTCGGTAACAAAAAGACCTAAGATACTTAGGCACGAAAAGACCTAAGTCACTTAGGCACTAAAAGACCTAAATCACTTAGGCACAAAAAGACCTAAGTTATGTTGGTCAGAAGTTCAAGCATGTTCGGCCATCAAATCTCTAAAATCCGAACAACATGAAGCTCGGACTTCAGAGACTGGAGGGCTTATGATATAGAATAAATAAAATGGCTCGAACCAATTCGGATAAACCCAGGTCGGACTAGGTTGGATAAACCCAGGTCGAACTAGTTCGGATATACCCAGGTTGAACAGACCAAGTCAAGGCCTGTTATACAAGTGTAAAGGCAGGATAACAAAGTGAATCCTAGTAAATTGATAACCGAAGACAAAGTATTCGACTAGGACTCAATAACTCATATTTGAGAAGGACTTAATCACTAAAGTTCGTATTGCAGTCCAAGTAATGTTTTAGTTCGAGACGAACTCATACAATAGAAAATCTATAAAAAAGTAAGGGAGCACAAGAGAAAGGTATGCTGAATAGAAGTATCACTATTCGAATTCTTATTGTTCATTACTTTCTTGTTTTCCTCAATCGGATTCCTAACTAGATTGTCGGAGGTGAAAACTCGACCTCCACGGTCGAGCTCATTTTGCAGGTTCATCCGGCTAAAGGGACAAACAGGATTGTGCAGCAACAGGATGTGTAATGAAAATATAGTTTTGGATTTTCTTTTCTACATATATTTTCTCTTTGCATTACATGTACATTCTCTACAATTGGTGTTCTCAACTATTGCTCTAAAAAAAAACTAGATTCCTAGAATAGTAAAAGACTCATGAAGAGAACTGTTGGAATTTATTAATGTAATTAATAAATTAGTTGCCCAAGGGCAAATCTGGAAACTCACAATTAGGGCAGTTCAGAATATAGGTTATATATTTGTAACCACCGCATTAGTGAGTACGAGTGTGATTTGCATTAAGTAAGTTTTCCAGAAACGGCGTCTCCTATCTCTCTCCCTTTCTCCAAGAAACGCAGGAAGGAGAAACCCTTTGGAGGTTTACTTCCTTTGCTTTAGATCACTATCCCATCCTTTCCACACGGCATTTGGGTTGTGGAAATACTTCCCTTTCCTTGTGATTGTGGAATCACCCGATAGAAGCTTTGGTGGTGGAACAAGAATGTGGATCCAGAATTACTTCCGCTGCGAATACTTCACAAAAGGGAAAGCGAATCCAGGTAAGGAATCTTTCCCCGTCAATTAATTGAATTGAACTATTTTTGGAGTATTACCAACATTGGCATTAGAGCCATTGGTTCCCACGGTTTTTTGTTCCTCCCCATTGTTTAATTTTATTGTATGGATCCAATGGGAGGATCAAGGGTTTACGGAGAATCCAGGGTTTAATACGAAACCCATGGGAGAATTGATAGGGTTTTGAAAACCCTTATGTTTTGGGTTCGGATCCGAGTGGGAGGATCCTTGTGAATTTCCCTAATGAAGATTTGCATGAATTGATAATCCATGATGATAATTATTTTTGTTTAATAATTAATGCTGGATTTTTTCATGTATTTTTTGGATGATTTTTTTGGGTGAAAAAACGTGTTTTCCGTTTTTTGGAAAAAAAATTCGTTCAAGAAAAATTGAAAAATCGCCGTTTTTTTGTCACTGTGGACAAGACGGACGCCCGACCGACGGTCATCCGCTCCATTATCGACACAGTCACAGTGACCCAGAAGGAATTTCCGTCTGGGAGACGGTCATCCGTCTGGTCACAGAATGCCAAACGGAATTTTCGTCTGGGCATAAAAGGCAAACGGAATTTCGACTGGGCAGACGGCAGTCCGTCTGGGAGATGGATTTTTTTTGGATATTGGTCTGTCCAGTTCAAAATGTGTTTCTAACTTACTGGACACCAATGGCCCGACAATCTGTGTGATGTTTAGGCATTAAGGGCCTAATGGGGCCTAGTGGGAGCTAATGAGGTAGAAGTGTTCTGTGTGAACCACCTCATAGCATTAACATGATTGTATAAAATTGTTTTTTATAGGTCTATCAATCATGTTTCTTGCACAGAATGAAACTAGTGTATAAGTCTATGTGGGTTTGCATGAGAATTTGATTGAATGTTTGTTAGCATCTCTTTTGGTTTAAATGCTTATCCCATAGGTTGACTATGCTAGTGTGATTTGCTGTTGCTTGAGTTGTGTTTTATGCAAGAATAGTTGAACTCATCCTAGTATGTAATGTCTCTAGAATAAATGGCTGCTACCAAGAGCATTGTTGCTAACTTCGCGAAAGGAGATAAACCGAATAAGAGCTATTATGACCTTTGGCACCGAAAGGAGCAGTATCTCCTAGAAGAACAGAATATGCTGGAAATCGTAAACTAGACCATGTCCCCACCTGAGGAAGGTACGATGCGCATAGTATTGTAGGAACCTTGAGCTTTACAATGCCTGGAAGAGGAAATACCGGGTAGCTAGGATTAGTATCCTAAGCACCATGAGGAATGACCTGATGCTTCGGTTTGAGAAGCATAGGACTGCAAAGTCTTTGTGGGAGGCTGTGAAGTTTCTGTATGGAGGGACTTCCACCACAAGAGGCCACCAGCTCAAACTCATATTTGATGGTTATAAGATGCGCCAGGGTCACACCATGAGGCAGCATATAACCATCATGTCTAACATGATTAGTGAGTTGAGCGCATGTGGGCGCCAGAAGACTGATGAGGAGCAAGTCTCTGCGTCATCAGGTCATTGCCTATGTCTTGGGAGCAAATGAGGTCAAGACATTTGATCAAGCTGCCAAGCACCTTGAGCTAGAGGAGGATCGGATGTTGGCCGATGTCCCTCACACTGAAGTAGTTGCTGCTAAAGCAAGCACTAGTAAGGGTCCAGGCTTCAAGCGCAAGAAGGAGAGAGCTCAACCTCAATGGTCTAGGCAAAGTAACAGAGGTGGGAACAGAAACAAGAGTTGTTTATGAGACATGCTTTTAGAGTTGTATTTGAAAACAATTCTTTGGTTTTGTATCTGGGTGATACAGTTTATGGTTATGGTTTTCTTCTGAATGGTTTCATTGTATTGGATACAATTGATTATTCATTTAATTCTAATAGTGCTTTTGTTTGCCAAGATACTATGTGTATTGTTTCTAATTTGTGGCATGCTAGACTAAGACATATTGGTTTAGATAGGATGAACAGGTTGGCAAGAGAAGGTCTCTTAGGCCAAGGTTCACTATCTGATTTGCCAACCTGTGAGTCATGTCTAGCAGGAAAAGCAACTAGAAAACCATTTAAAAGGGCTTTGAGAGCCTCTCTTCCTTTAGAACTTATCCATTCAGATGTGTGTGGACCCATGAATGTGCATACTAGAAAAGGATAATCTTATTTCATCACATTCATAGATGACTATACAAGGTATGGTCACATTTATCTAATTTCTCATAAGTCAGAAGCTCTGGAATGTTTTAAGAAATTCATGAGCTTAGTTGAGAATCAGTTAGATAAAAGGATTAAAACTCTTAAAACGGATCAAGGTAGAGAGTATCTCTCCGATATGTTCAAAGGGTTATGTGATGAAAAGGGGATATCTAGACAACTTACTATTCCAGGGACTCCACAACAAAATGGGGTTACTGAGAGGAGGAATAGAACCTTGCTAGACATGGGGAGATTCTAGATGGCGGAGGCAAATCTACCCATCTCTTATTGGGGAGATGCTTTGCTGACTGCGGCCTATATCCTCAACAGAGTTCCAACCAAAGCGGTTCCTTCCACACCATATGAGTTGTGGATCGGAAGGAAGCCAGATTTGAGTTACTTGCGTGCATGGGGATGTGCAGCATATGTTGTGACACCCAGCCCAAATCTAGCCCGGAAACCCGATCTGTTTTGGGAGAATTAAGGTTTGTTTAATGGTGACTTTGAAGTTTGACCGTGATTTCAGTTTTACTATCTTTGAAAATCTTAAGAAGATGTCTTTGTGGGCCATCTCAGTAGAGGATATGGTGTTTGACCCAAAACCCATGGATATTGATGATGGTGTTTCCTTATGGAAACCTTATTTGATTTGGTGTTGAACTATTTATTTGTGAAGAAGAACTTGGTTGATGGACCTAAAGCTTAGTTGGACCTAGTTTGAAGACATCCCTCCATACTAGGTAAGTAGTATGATGTATTGAAAGAAGCCCATCCAAAAATATTGAAGTTAGGCCCATTAAATCCCTATTTTTGAACAAGTTGTCCAGGCAGTGGTATTTTGGAAAATATCTGTTTTGAAGGTTTTCAAAAGCTTTATTTCTTTTAATTTCGTGGTAAACTATTCCCATTATGTTTCTAAACCTCTAGATAGTGTGGGATCGACCTTTGAACTTCCTCTTTGACAATCAATCAACCACCGGGGGCAGTTTGGTCAGTTTGGTGAAACTCTAGTAATTCTTGGACTCTTTGTGATATGTAAAAGGGGGAACTCCATGTTTTTCACTCTCATTTTGTTCTAAGTCTTTGGAGAACGTGGGATAAGCCCTAGATCCTCTCCTTCGAAGTCAAGGAAGATCCTCAAGCATCTCTTCAAATTTCTTCATCGGTTTCTCTTCTAAAATGTTAGTTTTCAATTTGTTTCTTCTTTAATTCATTCTTTCTTCTCTACTTCTGATTTTCTGATCATGAGAAGGGTATTACACTGCTGTAATGACCTCTTCTCTAATTCTCTCTAATTCTATTAGCCTAGAGTGAATTCCACAATTCACTCTATGTTCTTGAAAGCCATATGGCGATGATCCTTGAATTTGACTCCACCAAAACTCTTGATGATACTTTCCCTAATTTTCTACCTATCTTTATGTTTGTGGGGAAGGTCTCATATTATTACCATGACCTTCCCTTGTGTCCTCATGATTGAGGAGTTGATCCCTAATTTTTCTTTGGACCATTGGAAACCAAAAAGGGTGAGATTTTGAGGGGAAATTCTTGGGTAACCTTCGTGAGAGGGTAACCAATTGGGAACCCTTTTATTTCTGTTAATTCATTGGACCCTCCCCAAAACCTTTCTTGATTGTAAATTATTTGCCCTAGGGTAAATCTTTATTCTCCCTAGTCTTTCCGTGGGATACACGGATTCTTGTTAGTAATCCCTAATTGTATGATTTGAATTTCTTTCCCTTCACTTTAATTGAGAACCTTATTTTCTCTCATTGGTAGACCCTTCCTAATTCCATTCTTTATTTTGAAATATTAATGAGATGTTCCCTTATCTATCTTGGGTTGTTTTTGTGGGAGTTAATTATGGGTAACTCTCATGGGAGGTAACCAACTCTCATGAGAGGTAACCATATCTGAAACCCTAATGTTCTTTTATCTGTTGGAAACTTCCCAACACTTTTTCAGATTGTGCATTCTTTGTTTCTCTTTCCCTTGGGTGAATCTTGATTCTTTGTTTCTCTTTCCTTGGGTGATATTTGTGTTAACCTAAACTTGATCACTATATTTTCTTCATGATCCATGTTTAACCTAATTAGGATTTCTAATTATTCTTTCTTCGTTCTTGTTCTTGTTTGAGATCAGGAAAAAGATGATGCATCCTTGCAACCATCTATTCCATGATCTCATTCTATTCTTTGAGATCTATGATTATCATCATGATCTTAACCCTAGCTAATAGATTCTTGAAACCTTAACCCTAACCCTTGAATGATCTTTCTGGAAACCTTTTGTAACCTTCCATGTGAGGGAAACCTCATGGGTAATGTTTCTATTAACCTAAACTAGATTTCCTATGATTTCTTGTTATTCTTCTTGATAACAATCATTCCCTCTCTTTCCGTGATCATAACCTTTTCATGAGCCATATGTTATGATGAAACCCTAACCCCTTTATTATTGACCTATTGAGATTGATTTTTCGGACTATGATCTCCCCCATGTCTTCATTTGGGTTAGGTTGTACTTGGTCTTCAACCCCATGAGCAAAGCACCCTTGTATAGCAATATACATGGGGGCGGTTGCTAGTGGAGGTCGATTGAACCAAGCGACCGCCCGGTCTGTTTTCGGGGTTTTGCCCTATTTTGCCCCCTGTTCGTTATAAATAGCATCCCTCGCCCTATTAACACATTATTATGTTCGGGATTGCTATTTTGGGCGATTAGGTGGCAGTGGAATCATGCAGGATTCAGGCCTAAAGTGTTGTTAATGTTATGAAACCTTTTCTCTTCTATTCTTGGTGATTCTGATTAAGGTAATAAATCTCCATCTGCAATTCTCTTCTTTTAACCTCTAATTGATTTGAACCCATCACCTTTTTGTTGGTGGTTACCCAATTGATTTGTTGTACTCCCTTTCCAATGTTCTTGATGAGATCCTGTCCAGAAACGAATCCCTGCATTTGTTAATGGATAGATCCAATCAAGGGGAGAGTTTCTGGGTAATCCATTTATGATGATTGTTAGTTTTCCCTTCACCTTTTGTCTTTAGGAGTGTTAGATTCGAGACTTAGGCCATGATCACTCGAAATCCAGATTGAAAATGGATGATCAGAAACCTGAGTTTCGGATCTGAAACTCTCTGTTTTTGGGGCGGTCACTAGTGGTGGTCGCTCAACCTAAGCGACCGGCCCAAGCGACCGGCCGGTTTCCAGTGTCTGTGTAAGTTTGATTTTGGATTTGTTTTGACTCTTGACTCTTTTATATTCTTGTAACCCTCTATATAGGTGTTCTCTATTTCAAGTAGAAGTCTTATAATAGTTTCTGGAATTCAAGTTAGAGGAGTTTTACATAATTACAGGTAAGGACATGCATTCTTATTTATATGCAATTACATATACATGATGATTCAGCTGTTCTATTTACTATTCTTTGATCATGTATCTTGCTGTAATTGTATAAAGCATGTGAATCTTATTGTATACTCGTTGTTTGTGGTATTCCTTGATGTACTTCATCTTTTATGATATTGCACAACTGTTCATGATATGATAAAGAGTGATGTAGTGTGATTGTGATGGAAGGGGTATTCCATTGGGATATCTTGGCTTGGGATATTAGAAGGTTGTGGAATGGGACACATGCCTGCTAATGTCTCCACCACTATCATGATTACTTGATGACATACTTAGAGAGTCTAGAATTGCATGGCTAGGTACCCCACATGCTATTACCCTTTCGGCAGGGGAATTGAAGCCGGGTGACCCGTGACAATGGTGACGTGACTATGTTTCATCCAACAGCAGTAACTAGTCCGTGCGAAGACTCAGTGGTCCACTATTGGTCATGTAATGGTAGGGTTGCATATGTTAGGGTTGGGCTCATGGACGTCCTAGGAACGGACCTGGTGTCGTGAGGAGTCATGAGAGCATCCACCCCAATAATATGTGGATGACCATAGGGTTAAGGAGTGGAGTCCAACAAAGGTAGCCAGTCCGTGAGGATTCTTACTCCTAGGTTGTGAAGGATACTGAACCGAGTTGGTTGGTGCCATAGGGGAAGTATCTGGACTCCATATAGTATGTTACCATTATGACTTGCATTGGATTAGAAACCCCGACATGCGCCAGTACTCATTGCCAATGGTTGTGGTGAGAGAGTGTTGACTTAACCCCCAGCCATGGTTTGAGAGCCAGGTGTGGACTTACCCCTTTGCCCAGGATCCCTACAGAGGTAACCAGTCCTTGCCGGATCAGAGTGATGAGACTTACCCAAAGGAGGGCTGGTGTATATCTTAAAGCATGTCAGCTGTTAGAGACTTGCATAGTTAGATCTTAGTAGCATTCATATTTTTGCATATCATCCATATCATTTCATGTGTGCATTCGTGGATTGTATTGACATATATATGAGAATTGTCTGTTCCTTACTGAGTTCGTTGGAACTCATTCCTTTCATTGTATATATTATATGAATTGTACAGATGGTGGCACAATGTCTAAAGTTAGAGATGATTCATATGAAAGAGCCTTCTCGTATGAAGTTGGTGTGAGACAGACAATGATACATGGACTTGCAGAGCATGAAGCCTCCTGAAGATGCTTGTGTGCATTTTTAGCACTCATTGATGGCCGAAAGAGGCAGATTGCCAGGATTTTGATGATCGTATGAAGAAAGATTGGAGGACCCCTCTGCTAGCTGATTTAGAAAACTAGTTTTTAGATTTATAAAAGAAAACCAGAGAGAAGATTATTTAGTTACTTATTTTGCTTCTGCTGAACTCGATATTACTTTTGATTCTTGATCTTCCTTCTTTCGTTCGTTCTTGGATATTTATTGGAGTATTTGGACTCCTGTAACCTTTTTATTGATTATTATACTATTCTTGCTCTTGATTCATGTACTTGTATTTATTATTATTGATAGACTAAAACCATGGATCCTGTGACGGATCACACCAACGGGTTGTCGGGCGGGGTGTGACATATGTTCACTCTAATTCTCACCAATATGGAAAGCTTGGACCCAGAGGAAAAAAGTGTATCTTTGTGAGATATTCTGAACCCTCAAAGGGCCATGTCTTCATTGGACTAGATGAGAGTGAGAGGAGAATGGAACTTGAGTCTAGGGATGCAACATTCTTGGAGAATGATTTTCCATCTCTTTCAGGAGTTAACAAAGAATCATCGGAATTCTTTGAGATACAAGATAGTGGTCTTGTCACTCCAGGGATTCAGATTCTGGATAATGAACCTGGGGTTCATCCAGAAGATCCTAGTGGGAGTGGGAGTGCAGATGTGATAGCTACCTTAGACGGTGAGCAATCTGACATGCACTTGCGCCGTAGTGGGCGCGGGCTAGTTCCTCGTCGACGTCGACGTTTCGACATAGAGGATGAAGCCTACATGGTAACTCCTGAAGAGATCGACTGTGAGATGACTTCAGTCAATGAGCATGAACCAAAGAGCGTGCATGAAGCTCTTGTGGGGTCAAGCTCAAAGGAATGGTTGAAAGCAATAAAGGAAGAGTTGGAGTCGATGAAAATTAATCATGTCGGGGACTTGGTTGACTTGCCGCCGGGCTGAAAGGCAATTGGGAACAAGTGGGTTCTCAAGATCAAGAGAAAGGCGGATGGATCTATTGAGAGATTCAAGGCTCGTTTAGTGGCTAAGGGCTACACCCAAAGAGAGGGCGTTGATTATGAGGAAACTTTTTCCCCTGTGGTTAGGTTTGCCTCAATTCGCCGCATACTAGCCATTGTTGCTCAATTGGACTTGGAGCTTTATTAGATGGATGTAAAAACTGCTTTTCTCAATGGAGAACTTGAGGAAGAGATCTATATGGATCAACCTCAAGGCTTTGAAGCAAATGGACTTGAGCGCAAAGTGTGCAACCTTAAGAAGTCCATATATGGCTTAAAGCAAGCATCTAGACAGTGGAATGTGCGCTTCCACCAAGCTATGATGAAAAATGGTTTTTTCATGCTTGAGGAAGACCACGGTGTTTACATTAAGAGATCTGATAATAATTATGTCATTCTAACACTGTACGTAGATGACATACTTATGGCTAGCAATAGCAAGGAGCTATTGGAAACCATTAAGAAATGGTTGTCCTCCGTATTTGTTATGAAGGACATGGGTGAAGCAAGCTATGTGCTTGGTGTCAAGATTATCAGAAATAGGCAAAAGAGATTACTCGGTTTATCTCAAGAGGCCTATATTGACAATGTCTTGACGAGATACCAGATGCATAACTGCAAACCAATTGATACTCCATTGGAGAAGGGTTTGCATTTGAGCCTTGATATGGGTCCTAAGACTCCAGAGGAGAAAACCAAGATGGAAAGAGTTCCATTTTCCAGTGCAGTGGGTAGCCTTATGTACGCTATGATGTGTACTAGGCCGGATATTTGTTATGCAGTGGGTTTGGTTAGTCGATACCAATCAAACCCAGGCATAGAGCACTGGAAAGCAGTCAAGAGGATATTGAGACATGTCAGAGGAACGAGTAACTACATGTTGTGTTACCAAGGATTGGTTTTGCGCTTAGTTGGCTATAGTGATGCCAACTGGGCTGGAGACATCGATGAGTGCAAATCAACCTCTGGATATGCTTTCTTGCTGAATGGCGGGGCCATTTCGTGGTGTAGCAAGAAGCGGCTTGTATATCCCTCTCGACCATGGAAGCGAGTATGTGGCATGCTCAGCTGCGGTTCAAGAGGCTGTTTGGTTAAGGAGATTCCTTTGACATACTGGGATTGTGATGACATCCTAAGAGGCTGCCCTTGTCTACTATGATAGTACGGCAGCTCTTAGCTATGGCAAGGACCCCAAGTATCATGGGAAGACCAAACATATACAGTTGAGATATCACTTTGTTAGAGACATTACATCAAGGAAGAAAGTTGTACTTAAGCACATATCCACTAGTCAGATGGTAACTGACCCTCTTACCAAACCTATAGCCAAGGATGTTTTTATTTCTCAAGTAAAATCCTTGGGCTTGTGTAGATTGTGACTTAATTTTGTACTGAGGCTTTCTTATTATTAAGTAATATGAGTTCATTCCAGCATTTATTTTATTCACTTTCTCTGTGATTGTGTTTTTCTAGCATAAAACAAGATATGTCAATAGGCAAGAGAATGGCTCACTCACACGAGCATTTGCCTCTGGCGCCTTGGAGGCGAGCAGAGATGAGACGGATTGTGATTGACTTTGTGTCGGTCAATTCATAATCATGACGTCGCCTTGATTTGGAATCAAAATGAGTTTCTCTATTGTGAAGAGAATCGACATGAATGTTCCCACTATTCATGTTGCCTATAGGAGCCAGGTGCGAGTACTTTATGTGGCGCTAGGGTGGCGACAATAAAGAAACTCGGGTTAGGCGCAAGGGGTTGCGACTGGACTAAGACCTGTATGGTGTTGAGATGGACATACGTTCTATTGTATATAGAATGCTCCACCATAGCACGTCTATCATACTATGTGTGCTTAGCGATCATTGGAAATGAGAAGATGGATCCCTGCTCCTCTCATTGTGTGAGTCCTGGACCTTATGGTCCATTAGTGTTCTTAGTAACTTTTGACAACATCATGAAATGAAGGGTTGATGTGGCTACTTTGGGGTGTTACCTATGGTCATGATTGATTCGACCTAAAGGGGCACTACCGGGAAAGGAGTCAATCCTAAGTGTAGTGATGGTCTCGGGGGCGAAAGGAAAGGTTTGATTCAATCGCACCCTAAAAAGTGTTTGTTTGGCGCCAACCGAATATGTTACGGTAGTGAACATTTTAAGGACAAGAAGGTGATCTCTCGGAGGGATCGAGATACCTTTAGTCCGGTGAGTTTGAATAAACCTAGGACACCTGTGTTATACTAATGCTTATTTGATTTGTTTCTATGAGTGAAGTGTCATTCGGCCTTCTCGGGAAGGTTTCTAGTTTGGGGCTCACGCGTGTGGGTATATCACCGGTCGCACAACCCATTTTGCCGGTATGAGTTGTGGATATTAGTGTTTGGGACACGGGTGGTCTATGTATCGGGACAGGGAGTACATAGTGAAGAGATCTATATATATATATATATATATATATATATATATATATATATATATATATATATATATATATATATATATATATATATATATATATATATATATATATATATATATGTATATCCGGGATATACATGTGTGTCTAGGACACAAGAGGTCTATGTATCTGGGATACATAGAAGAGAGATTGAATGTGTATATCTGGGATATACATGTATGTCTGGGACACATTGAAAGATTATCACTTCCCTTGTGCAAGTGGGAGCTGTTGGAATTTATTAATGTAATTAATAAATTAGTTGCCCAAGGGCAAATCTGGAAACTCCCAATTAGGGCGGTTACAGAATATAGGTTATATATTTGTAACCACCGCATTAGTGAGTACGAGTGTGATTTGCATTAAGTAAGTTTTCCAGAAACGGCGTCTCCTATCTCTCTCCCTTTCTCCAAGAAATGCAGGAAGGAGAAACCCTTTGGAGGTTTACTTCCTTTGCTTTAGATCACTATCCCATCCTTTCCACACGGCATTTGGGTTGTGGAAATACTTCCCTTTCCTTGTGATTGTGGAATCACCCGGTAGAAGCTTTGGTGGTGGAACGAGAACGTGGATCCAAAATTACCTCCGCGCCGAATACTTCACAAAAGGGAAAGCGAATCCAGGTAAGGAATCTTTCCCCGTCAATTAATTTAATTGAACTATTTTTGGAGTATTACCAACAAGAACGCTATTTACCGAGTGTTGCACTTGAATCTTGAATATGTGATTGGAAGATCATTGCACTTTTGGTTGCCTATGGTTCGTTGCATTCCTCGATGATGAAACCAAGGATTGTTGATAACTAGTGTTGCTCCAAAATCCTCCTACTCTAGTTCAACCAAAGGATGCTTCAAACCAGAGATCTATTGAAAGAAGAATTGATGAGAGTGGGCCACCTTTATGGACAGGAAGCTGCCTCCGATTGTGAAGTTAGATTTTGGAAAACACCATTCCTACCATGGTGGAGTAAATGCCTGAAGGGATGAAGTTCTCTTGAGTGCTTGTAGAAATTAATGCTAAGTTAACTTGGCTTACTAGACGAGGGCTCATATGACCGTTCTTATAAATGAATGAAACATCATGGAGGAGATAAAACCTCAGCCGTTCAATCACCAGGTCAGATTTGAGAAAGGAGATCAAGACCAGAACCAAGCTTGCACAAGAAGCCTATGGTTTGGTGCGCTCTTCATGAGGTCTACAGAGAACTCGGCCAGATGTATACTTTAGATGTCATATGTCTCCTTTTGTCATCTCAACAAAATGGTTGGAAGCAAGTGCCCGAAATTTCGACACATTGGCATATCTCTTGATATGAGCATCTCATTAAATGTATATGTACTATGCATTAAATGTTGAATTTAATGCTTTGATACGAGTGTGACTTTATAAGGATCATCTTGTATCCAATTGCAGTCTCGCTGAGAAGTGATAACCAAATAGTCCACCAAGTGCTTAGACCACATGTGAATTATGCCAATTGGCAAACGGTAAGAATGGTTCCGAGAACTGATAGGAGGTGATTTGAAAAGTGATTCAAAAAGTGAATTCCGGGGAGTGCCAAGCTGGTCAATTAACTAAGACGGAACTAGTTGTCTCTGGGTTCGACGATTCATACCAGTCCGGAAGTCTATGAAAAGCTTTGGCATAACAACCAATTTAAACTTTTCTGAATCACCTGAAGATGTGAAGGGTTTGCTTAGGTCATGCGTATTAAATGCGCATGACCATCAAGCCAAGCATTTCAGGCGGTCGGATCGAGATTTCGGTCAAAATTTCGATCTCGACCGTCGAAATTCAACGATCGAGATCGGAATCTCGACCTAAATATAAGATCGGACGGTCGAAATTTCGGCTTGATGGTCATGCACATTTACCCAAGCCAAATTAGGGTTTCTATGGCTATCCCTATAGAGAACCTAGTCTTGAACTGAGAGAAAAAATGAAATGGTCAAAACCCCTTGACAGCAAGTTTGGAGGAAACCGAAGCTGGTTGAACGAGGATGAGTAAATACACATTGAAATACTCAACCCAAATATGCTTGGCTATGTACGCCAAGCATGACACAAATGTTAATTGGATCTAGTAATATTTATTTTAGATATTATTGCAAAATGAAGCATTTTTTTTTGAGCAAATTGCACTGACACCCCAAAATAGAGACCTTAAAACACTGACACTCCATTTTATGTTTGAAAAACACATAGGTCCTATTTTGCTAGAATGGTTAGTTGTATTATTGTAAAGACTATTATACCCTTCTCTATTAGATTTTCTCCAAGAAATCTTATTCCCATTTATAAAAAAATAAAAAATTCACGGACGCACAAAATGGCCAAAATACCCTTACTTATATTTATAGCATTTAAAATATTCACTCAACCCTAGGTAGGTGAAGGGATTTTCTCCCTTCACCCATCTTCTTCCCATCCCATACTGAAAATACTCACCACCATTGAAAATCACCTACTGTCGGCGACGACCAGATCCCCTCCCCACCGGCGACCACAACCTGCCCTTATTTCTCTCACCGTTCAAAACCCTAGATCTCTTACCATACGACCCAACAGTGAAATCACTGCAATCCAAAATTAACATCCAAAATCTAACAAGGAAATCACCTTAATCTTTGGATTTTCAATTTAGGGATTCATTAATTTCTCTATTCTATTTGACATATTATATATGTTTTTCATTTTGAATCCCTTATTGGTTTTACAAAGGCAAAAAACCTATTGATCTCGGCATGAGCATCAAAATGAATGACCTGTATGTAGATCCCAAATCAAACTCTTTTTTTTTTTTTTTTTTTTTTTTTTTTCTGGTGGGAGCCAAATCAAACTCAAGACTTGTGGAAATTGTCTGAAAAACCAGGAAAATCTACTAAAGAAGCTGCATTTCTCTTAACGCCTATGAATCAATCCCTTCTTGGTTTTGATTGATTTTGTTTTGTTCCTGACTAAAGAAAGTGTTTCGATCAATCAAGATTACAATTTAGGTTTCCTTTGTTTGTCATCTAGTTAGGGTTTTTAGCGATATAGGTTCGATGGTAGAGAAAGCAGAGGTGAGGGAACGATTGCGACGGTGAAGGGCGTAACGGATGAACCAGGGTTTGAGATGAGGAGAGATGCAGTGGGAGGTGGAGACAAAGCTTCTCCATTCCTTGGAGACAAGAGAAGCTGCTACCAGATGCAGCAGGGTCAAGCGTGTGAGAAAACCATGGCCTCCAACACATCTCCATGGATTGGAGATGATGATGCTGATTCTTTTTCTTTTTGTTCTTGTGCCATTGCAACTTGCTTCTTCATCTTCTTTTCTTTCCTTGTGATTAATGGCCTACACTAGACCTAACGGATTTTTATTTGCGGCAGCTGCACCCAGCCGCTGACGCTCCTGATTTTGCCACGTGTAAAAATTACAATCGGACAGTGTGAATTGAAAGTGCAAGGGTTTTATTGTAAATAAAACTTTCTTCTTTTACACTAAAAGTTTTTCGATTTTGCAAATTCACAAAAACAAACAAACAAACAAACAAACAAAAACCTGATTATACCCAACTTTAATCGCCCATTTCGCAAACCCTTCATCAAATCGGACGGAGTGACGGAGTGATTTCCATCAAGAAAATGTTGAGACCAACAAACCGCAAGAACATATTCTAATGCATAAAACGATGAAAGAAGAAGAAGAAATCCAACAAAAAAGTACCCAACTAATCTGAAAATCTATTCAAGAAGAGCTTAGTAGCTAAACATCATCTCTATCCGATTAAAATCTTCAGATCTCGTAGACTCGCTCCATTTCTTCAGATCTCAAAGCTTGAAGTAGTGGTTTCATGGTCAAGAGAGAAAAAATCTTCAGTATTTGTCATGATTTTCCTCCCCAACAGTGTCTCAAAAGGAGAGAGAGAGAGAGAGAGAGAGGAGAGAGAGAGAGAGAGAGAGAGAGAGAGAGAGAGAGAGAGAGAGAGAGAGAGAGAGAGAGAAAGAGAAAGAGAGATTTGACCCATAGGAGAAGCTTTAAATGGGAGTGGGTTATTTGATTTGTTCTTCAATCGTCTTAAGACTGGAGATGTTCTGGGTTTCGGTGAAACCCTTCAAAGGAAATGGATTCCAATTTACAATTTGCTGCCATAACCATGCTATTGCTTCCAGTTCCGGCAGCCATTTTCATTCCTCAACCAAAGCTTTTCCTGAAAAATCTCGACCATCTACTTCGATCGGTTGAAAGAGTAAGAGGGATTCTTTTTGTAAATTTACAAAATTAAAAAACTTTTAGCGTAAAAAATATAATTTATATTTACAATTAAACCCCCTCACTTTTAATTTACACCGTCCGATTTAATTTATACACGTGGCAAAATCAGGAGCGTCAGCTGCCGCAAATAAAAATCTAGACCTAACACCAACAAGCAGAGATGGGTAGAGGTAGAAGATGGGTGAAGGAATTCTCCCTTCACCCACTTAAGGGTTGGATGAATATTCTAAAGTTTGAACTACAAGTAAGGATATTTTGATCATTTTACACCATTTATTTGGAATTTTTATTTTTTTCCTCATATTTTGGTAAGGGTATTTTTGAAATTAAAGAAAAATAAACAATGGGTTAACAGTTTCACTAACATAATGGACTAGTATGTTTAATGAATTAGGGTGTCAATGTTTTTTAAACTTAAAGTGGAGTGTCAGGTGCTTTAAAGCCTCTATTTTGGGGTGTCAAGTGTTTTAAAGCCTCTATTTTGGGGTGTCAATGCAATTTGCTCTCTTTTTTTTCTTTTCTTTTTTTTTTTCTTTTTTTTTTTTTTTTTTTTTTTTTTTTTTTTTTTTTTTTTTTTTTTTGTGAAAGCAAAATAGAACATTTAAAGATAAAAGAAGCCAAAAATGAGATGAGAGAATCCACTAGCTCCAAAGTCTATTCCATCTATTCTGGATTTTCAGTCTTTCAACTTCAATTTCTCATTTTCCCTAAGGCTGCGTTTGTTTGCTAGAATAAAAGTGGGGTGGGAAAATTCCTAAAAAAAATGTATATTTTTTATTTTTCCCTTAAATCTTAAAATTGTAGATTGTTTGGTTGCTTGGGGTGGGAAAATGAGAGACAAACTTCCTTGAATCAATAAAACTTGTCTGGTGATGTGGCAACCCAACTTTCCCACCCCATACCATTTTAAATTCCCACAAATTTGGTTGGATTTTGTGGAAAAATTTGAAAAAATAAAAAGTGGGACCCACCACTATCACTTTTTCACCAAACCATTTCCTTTCCTTTCCTTCTCCATCACCCCACTACACATGGGGCCCACATATTTTTTTTTCCCACTCTTATTTTCCCACCTCACCTTTGCAAACAAACGCAGCCTAACTCTCAAACATTCTAGATAAGGTGGATCTTGTCTATGGGAATGCTTTGAATGACCCTTTCCTTGCTTTTCCTTTGTTAATCAATATTAGAAGGTTTACTTGTGGGCCTGATTCTTCTGTTCTTCTGGCAAAATTCCACTACATGACTTCTGGATTTGTATTGCCAGGGTGTTGTTTGTCTCTCTTGCCTTTTGCGATGAAATTACTTTCTAAAAAAAAAGATTTATAGTAGATAAGATAGTAAAAAATACCCTTTAAGTAAGTTCAGATTTAAGCTGACACAGTCGATATCAAATCTGCTCCTTGCAGAACTAAAGGAGTGTAAGCATGTAAAAGAATAGTTGTGAACACGGGTTTACCGTAGGAATCTGAAAGTTGAACCCATCCAGACTTGATGACTGAGGTCCAAAAAGATCAAACAACATAGAAAAGGGCAAGAGGTTCATGGGGGTCATACAAGGTGCAACACATCTGGATATCCAGAACATAGCCTGAACCCTTCCAAATAAAAACTAAATCATTGACTGGACCTGAAACCTGAAACCTGAAATTCAAAACTTTTAAGTGTAGCATGACAAAGGATATTCTGGTCTTTACTGTACTTTTCATTAGCACGTACTACCTGGGTCTTATTCACTTTAAAATTTTATGAACTTGACTTGTATAGGCTAATGCTCAAGAGAAGCTCACGAGGGTAAAGACTGCGTACAATACATTTTTTTTGAACTCAGAATCTCGACATAGATATGATTTCGGAAATAGTTCATCCAGTTATTCCAACTCTAGAAATAAAGGAAACCAAGATAAGGAGTTTCTATGGTTTCCGAACTGATTCATATGCCTTTGTCATAGTTTGCACTTGCTATTCCTAAATACATTGATGTTAATTATTAACTTCCCATGCGAGTCTTTTAGCTCAAAATGGAAAAACGTCTAGGTCTGTTCCTAGAAGATGATGGTTCAAGCCCGTCAAGACTCATTGGTTCATGAGTAGGTTATATGTTCAACTTGGTTTGGCTTTTCTTTTTTTTTTTTTTTTTTTTTCCCTGCGTCTGGTGCTAATAGGTTGCGAATATGGTTGACTTAGCTAGATTTTGATAGGTGAAAAACCTGATTTGATGTTGCTAATTGTTTAGGTTGAGTTGCGAGTGCATGATCATCATGCAAGACTTCAGTTTCACAATTAAATTTCAATGTGTGTATTGAAATCTTGCAACCAAATTCTTTTAGAGCACAAAGGAATGAAGATAGGGAGTCATTAAATAATTAGGAATACCAAAATAATAACTTTCATCTAGTTGATCTAGAAGATAAGTTGTGTATGCATACCTTACATGTTAACAAAAATATTCTGATATGTGCAGGGGTCCATTGCCAGCAACTAGGAGTAACAGGTTGGAGCATTGGGATATGCAGAGACGGACATCTACAGTTTGTCAATTTTGGAAAGCGGGAATTTAGCTTGAATACTATACTTTTTGGCCTACAGTTAGGCATGCATATTGTGAAAGGGAAGAGGATAAGGATAGACGAGATCTGGACTAATCATCATCAAATCACAAAACTCTTACCGAGGCCGACAACAGAGAAGTGGCCTCTAGAGGAACTATCAAGGATAATGGAATTAGCTGAAACAATAAAATTTTGTGAAATATGTTGACTTCCCTAACCCAATGCTCCTTTTGCATTTTGAAAACTATGCATATTTTGCAGCTACACAGCTAGATGGTTGTATTAATATTTCACGTACAATATGTAAGTGCTATCAGCACTAACTTGCCTTTAATTAAAGTTTTTCTTTCACCAAAAAAAAAAATTTATTTCAGAGCAATATCTCATTAGATTCTGTGTAGTGTCTTTACCTATGTCATTTGTACATGGACTTCTCAAGTGGAGATCTCAGGTTGAACAACAGCCTAAGTGGTCCATGTTCTGGTGATTGGTAACTATACTTTCTACTGGTTTATAAAATTATTTGAGTTACCATTGTTGTTTGGGTAATTACGACTTAGAAGGTAATATAAACTATGAGAAGAGAGAAATTATAAACCAGAAAAAATAATAATAATAATACAAAAAGAAGATGCTGTAATTTTCATACTTTTATTTGAAAATTCAAAAAGGTTATTTTTCTAAAGGTTGGGAGCATTTTCTTAAAAGACACCTAAATGGCCAATAGGTGTCTCTTTTGGAAGGCTAGTTTGATGGCTAAGAGACATGCCTTAAGAGAAGAGAAATATTTTTTGGGGATACCCTTTAGTGGTGTCTCTTACTCTCCTATATAAATTGTTATTATTGAGCGAAGATTTTTGAGAAGCATTGGTTTTCTGTAAATTATGTCATAAAATACGGATTGATGATGTAATTTTACGGATCCCTTAGTCTATCAATTAAGGAGTGCATGTGCACCGTCTGCAATGTAGGGGTTGACTTATCTTGGGGGTGAAAATACATTATTGACCCATGTGAACTATTTGGGGTGTGTAAGTACATTAAAGAAAGTGCCGACCACTATCAGCACATTTTCAACTCCTCCTCTTTTCATGCATCATTAGATAGATGTATGCAACGACATTTTCAACAAGGAGATCATTATTTGAAACAAGATAAGTTTTCATACTTATGATTATGCTTCATTTGCCTATGATATAATTATATTTCCAAAAATTTGAGGTATTTAAAATATTGCCTAAGATATAGACTTGTATTGACCAATTGAATGAATTTGATTTCCATGTCGTTGGATCTGAATAACAGTTGTCTTTTTATTGTAACTTTGTGTTGATTCTGCTCTATCTTGTTTGATGTAACACAATTGTAAGGCAGAATATCTTAATTGTTATATTATGTTTATGTTTTGTTAACTCTAAAAGGGTAGCATCCATAATGTTCTTTTTCTTTGTTGTTATGACAACTGTAGCAATTACAGTGGCTTCAGTGAGTAGTTTCGAAAACAGTGTCAGTTGGGAATAATGTTGGAGATGTCAATGAACTGTAGCACTTAGAGAATGGTAATGACTAGTGTCTATTTTTCTAATGATTTGTTTTAATCATGTTGATGATTATGAACAGATATGTCATTTCTTCAAATAAGATTCAGAGAGGTATATTGCAAAGGCATATCATCGTGAATGACTTCTTACATTCTAGTTGTTCCTTCATCAATTAAAATTCTTATAAGGGTTCTTGTTAATTGATCGCTCTCACTGATTTGGTTCTATTTTAATCTGAGAACTAACACTTAGAGTGTTGCCTATGGTTTTCCTTATATGCATTTTTCATTTTACTCTCAGCACCCATTAATCTCATAAAAGAAATGGAAACTTGAAGAGAGGACGACAAAAGGTGCAGTGCCTAGTTTTATATATTCTCCAAGACTAATCAATTGGGTTTTATGCAACATGGCTTTTAAATCATAATAGCAGTTGTGTCACATCCAACCAGCCGGTACCCTACCTGGCATACCCGAGTGTGTGATCCACAGCCCTAAAGATCAAGTATCGAGGAAATCATCCTCCCACATAAGCAATAACATAATCAAGAGCATAAATAATCAATGTGCAAAGTACAAATGAGAGATCCAAATAAGGAAGGAATAAGATCTAATATCATTAGAGTACGAAAGGTAATAAAAATGTCAAGTCATAAAGTAAAGTGAGGCGGAAAACTCACTCTACCCAACAGCGGAATAGTAGCTCAAAAAGAAAGGAAAGAGATTACAACTAATCCCAATAAGAAGTGCAATGAGTAACTAAATCGTTTTCAATCTTATAGAGAACATCTCTATAAGTGTAAATCTCAAAAATAGCACAAGGACGCTTCCATTCTATCGACAGACTAAGCATTGTACGCAGCATGACCACCCGAGGAATCTTCAAGGTAATCGTCATAACCGCAATCACCTTCTTGGAAATATGTCTCCTCTCCCTGCGCTTCTTCGTATGTGCAATCATAATACTCGAGCCTTGTAGAGAAATCTAACAAGACATAGTGTAAAAGGAGTGAGTTTCAAAAGAAACCCAGTAAGGCCGTTAAATCCATAATAACATAAATGGCAGGATTCCAAGGCAAAACATAAGTGCAATATGGTATGTGACAAACAATGAATGTATGAATCTAACTCTATGTATGCTGGTCTCTATTGGCAGACATGCTTTAAGTCACAGCACCATACTTCTTTGGGAAGGTCTCATCACACAACGTCGTTTGGTAATGGGTCCGGCATCCCTCGGGACATTCCATGGCTGGGGTTTAGGTCACCTCTCTCTCACATCACCATTGGTCTAAGTATTGGCGCATGTCAAGGTAAAGCCTAGCCAAATGCAAGTCTTCTACTTAGTTATATCAACTTAGTTCCGGATACGTCCATTTCTTGCCCCTGGCGATCCTTTCCGGTGTCCTTCACACTAGAGTCCTCATCATAGTCCCTGACTATGGACTCATCAACCCTATTGGTGATCCACATATGGTAAACGGTAAGCTCTCACGTCCCCTCACGGGTTGGTTACTGGTCTTGAGCGCCCATGAGCCCAACTCTATCCATATGCAACCCTACCAATGAATGGCCCCCACAATGTGATTCATGTCCTCTCACGGGTTGGTTACCGGTCTTGAGCGCCCATGAATCCCCATTTCTACCACGGGTTGTTCGGTCTCAATACCCTCCGACTAGGGTATGATCTAACAGGGACATCCTAGCCAAACGCTACTAGACAGTTCTAGGTATGACAACCAACAATTCAGGAAAGTGTCAAAGGGCATCTCCGGAAACATCCCATAATATTCCCTTTGATGTCCAAGGATAGAATTGTCAAGAGGACACCTCTCCTTCCCAAACCATACCTAGACAGTCACAATCATCAATCAATCATATCACAAGTATAGTAACTCCCCAAATGGAAAGAAATCAAGAACATGATCCAACTCATATATAATTGGCAAGTAAAGTCATACGTAAACTAAATAATGTAAACAAGTAATGCTACTATGATTAGAGTAGTTGCATCAGTAGTACATCAATATAAGAATCTATTTATGGAAATAAATTAGAAAGATTCAAATATAGAAACTAAATCATGCAACCTATGTAATTAAAGAAATAACTATCCTTACCTTAAATAATTTGCAAAGAATCCCGAGAATCAAGGAAGATCTTTCCTAATCTTGGAAAGAGGATCCTAGACAATATATATACCTTATTAGGAAAGATCTACAAAATGTAGGAATCAAATCAACCAAAAATAAACCAAAACAGAGGCTACTGTCTTGAATGGTCGATTGATTGGTCTACTAACTCAGTTGACCAACAGAGTCAGTGACAGACAAAATCAGAGATTTCTGATCCAAAATCCGAATTTTGTGATTCAAATTGCTAACAAACAAGAAGGGAATGCTATGACAGTGTATTGGTCTAAAGAGAAACTCAAAACCCTAATAGTCATCAAGTCCTAAAGTCACAAATTAGGAAATAAAACTTACCATAAATAGGTCAGTCAGAGTTCTTGGAGAAATCATAGCAAATTCATGGAGTGGAAACTAAGGAATGATAGATTACTAATCTAATAGAGAAATCATGGAAAGCATGTACAGAACTTCTAGAAAAACAAATCTAAGCTTGAAGAACTTTGAATCAAAAAGAGAAAGAAGATGAAGACATGGTTTCCTTCAAAAGCAAGTGATGATCTTGATTAAGATCATCCATCAAGCCTTAAATCCTTGGGAAAAAGTAAAGAAATGAGTGGAATGATGGTTGCAATAGAAATGCAACATCAACCCCATTGTTCTCAGTCAGAAAAGAAAAGAAAAAGTAAAGAAAACTAAAGATGGAGAAGAGAGGAGGATGATCACATACCTTGTGATGCAAAAGCAAGAGGAATGATGAAGATCCAACAAGAAAACCACCAAGGTGCAAAGGAGATAACTTGGGGAGAGCTCTGGTTCATTCCAGAAGGTTTGGAGGCACAAAAGACGAATTAGACTCTAAGTTGGGCTTAAATAGAGCAGCCAAGACCTAATTCAGCAAAATAGATCTCATTGGTCGATTGGTCTAATGGCCCAGTCGACCAATCAAGACAGTAAGGCCCAAATAGGGAATTGAAGGTCCAGATCAAATCCAAACTTAAAGGGTTTTTGCACACACACCAAGTGGCTTACCTAGTATGTAGAAATGCCTTCAAACCAAGTCAGATAATACTCCAAGTCCATCAACTAATCCCATCTTCATCAGGGTGCAGTTTCTTTTTCAGTCCTGAACAAGTTTCCATAAATGGAACACTGTCATCAACTTCCATGGATTCTAAACCAAACACCAAGTCTTTCACTGAGATGGCCCGTAGTTGACTTCTTCCTTTACTTCGGGTTGTCGGACCTACAAACAACAGGGTTTCCGGGTCAAGGTTAGGGCTGGATTTCACAAGTTGGGCTTCCTATTTTTACTTTGGAATTGGTTTTGCCATGTACAAAACTAGTGTCATATATTCCATTCAGTGTATTATATTTGTTTGGTAGATTATCCGGTGTGTTCATAATCTGTTTCTTGTCCGATTCAATATCATGATTAATGAACTAATAATTGGATCATGCTTGTATAGATTTTGCTTTATATGTTTTTGGTTAAATGCCCAAATGTTCTTTTACTCCTGTTTCAATCTTAATAGTTTGTAGCCCGCATTGTTTCTTCATGATGAAGGTACAGAGCTTTTGTACTAGATATAAAGAGTCTTTTATCATTGATTGGCTTTAAAAACAGTCTAAAAGATGAGATTTTTGTTCATGCATCAAACCGCACACATGGCTTGCACTAGTGGTGCTATTGAGGTAGATCTAATGGGGGCTTATAATCTATTTTTGTCTGAAGTGCTTATATATTTTTGTTTTTTTTTAGTTTTCTTTTTCTGATTTTTAAAGAATTAATATATCCATTGTAATCATTGGAAACATATTTTAGTAAAGGCCTTGTAAGAAGGATTTGACATGTAACTGGTCAAACTTTTTGTGGAGGAATTGAATAATATGGTAAAGGCCTTGGTTGTTGTTGATCATTTCCACGGTAGTGAAGAGCCATCTTCTGCCTTTATGCATGGAATTTTCTTTGTTGTCCCCTTGGCATGTAGTCACTCTCAACTTATTCCTCAAAGTTTTGAGAGTCTAAGAACAGTTCTATATATTTTTTCTATACGGATTCATGATTCTCACACATCAAAGTTGGAATCCTCTTTGAACTTTTTGGTTGGTCTTTGCTGTCATGTTTTGAATAAGAACACGTGGCTTACATTACCTATTACATTTAGATTTGTTGTCCTCAATCTCACTGTTTGGTGCCCTAATTTGTCAGATGATTATAGAGGGAAACTAGCTGGACTAAGACTATGATATGGTCTTTCATTATTTTTTATTGAGCAAATTGCACAGACACCCCCAAAATGGAGGCTTTAAAGCATTAACACCCCACTTTATGTTTGAAAAACACAGACACCCAATTCATTAAACATGGTAGTCCATTCTCTTATTTAAACCATTAGTCCACTGTTTATTTTTCTTAAATTCCAAAAATGCCCTTACCAAAAACTAAAAGAAAAAAATGGACCAAATTTATTCTCTCTCCCCACTCTACTCTGCGGGTTCACCTCTCCACCTTTGGCTCCGGCTCCGGCAACGCCAACGACGCCACCACACCATTATTGCCTCATTAATCGAAGAATAAGAAGAATTGAAGCTCCTCTAGATTGCACGCGCTTATGGATTTTGAAAGTCAAAAGGAAAAGATAAGAGAGACAGAAAAATCAGGGTTTAATGAGAGAAGAAACAGAAAAAGGCCGGCTAAGGAGGACTTCTGTAATAGGCATGAAGTAGGGGTTAAATAGAGGGGTTCTGACGAGGGCGAAAGTTGAAGTGTCAGCTGACTTCTGTAACAGGCATGAAGACCGGCTAAGGAGGACTTCTGCAAGTTCTGATTTTTATTAGTTTCGCTCTTTTATTAATCTCGGTGGAGGGGTGGCTGTGGAACCGCCTCTCTTGCCTCCTGCTGAGCGGAGCGTAGCCTTCTCTGAGCCGAAGATGGAGAACACAAAATTAACCACAAGCAATGGAGGTAAAATAGAGGAGCCGGATTGATTCATTAGATTTCAGTTTTGCGTTGCCGGTTTGTAAGAAAACGGAAGTTTATAAAGACAAGAATTTTTCTGGTAAGTAAGATCTAATAGATCGCATGATTGATTGATAGAATAGAAGAAGAAGAAGATTCAAAGAAAGAAACGTGTGGTCGCATCTCTCACTTTGGATTCCATAGTCAACAGACCATTGCGGGAATGCATTTCTGAACTCTGAAGTTGGTAACGGAGGTGGGAATATGAGATTAGAGTTCTCTCAATTATCATCCATGTCTCCTTGTACAAAGAAAAAAATGGAGAATTGAAATGAAAAAGAGACAGAAAAGAAAAAGATCCGGGAAATTTTGTCAGATTCACGCTTACAGTTTCGATACTTGGGGTTTCAATGTCGATTTCTATGTTCTCCTCCTTAGAATGAGAGAGATTTAATCGGTGGCAAACAACCAAATCCAAGTGAGTTGAAATATCCCATTAATATTTTTGTTTGATTAATGAGGTAATAATGGTGGTGGTGGTGGTGGTGGTGGCGGTGGCGGTCGTGGCCGTTGCCGTTGCCGGAGCTAAAGGTGGAGAGGGTGAACCCGCAAAGTCGAGTGAGGAGAGAGAATAAATTTGGTCCATTTTTTTCTTTTAGTTTTTGGTAAGGGCATTTTTGAAATTTAAGAAAAATAAACAGTGGACTAATGGTTTCAATAACATAATGGACTACCATGTTTAATGAATTGGATGTCTGTGTTTTTCAAACATAAAGTGGGGTGTCAATGCTTTAAAGCCTCCATTTTGGGGTGCCTGTGCAATTTGCTACTCTCTAAGTTTTTTTCTTTTTTCTTTCTTTGGTGGTAAAATGCTACTCTCTAAGTTTCTTTTCACCCACACTAAGAGATAAAAGTAAGCTTAGGATCCTTCTATCTATAATTAAAACTTCCTACTACATTTTGAAGGAAAAACAATAGGTCAATACAATGAACTTAGAAGCTTAAATTTGCCTAATATTCTTATATTGTAAAATTCTATATATGTTGTTCGTTGCTTAGACAGATCTACCTCTTTTCGATAATCAGCCTAGACAGATCTACTAAGGTATTAGGTTGTGTGCTCGATTGCTTTTGACATTGCCACCTTATAATCTTACTTACTAAAATTTTTATTTCCTATATGTTCTTATAATTGCAAATAGGGAAGCCCATTTTCTATCTTTTCAGCTTTTTAAGATGGATGCATACCAACTCCTGCTCTTGTAAAATCTTATACAAGATAAGATTAGAGCAAGACAAAAGAGGAGATCAATCAGCACTTAGCAAGTGCAAACTACAAGATTCTCAATGACCTATTATCAAACAACAAATCTTCAACGAAACTAAAGCTCAAGAATTTAGTTGAGTAAAAATATCTGTCAAAGTATCCTTGAAGGAAAGAAAAAAAAAAAAGAGAACGTTGAAGGGACGAACAGAGGAATCATCCTCAACGCAATGAGAAAATCATAGAGCTTTTGCCGCCGTGAGCAGAGAGAGCGAGAGAGAGTTTCTATGAAGAGATTAATAGAGGTGACCGTTGTGAGTAGATAGAGAAAAACCAAATCCTAGAGGCTTTAGGAATAGTTTCCACTATCATGAGCATGGAAGAGAGACAAGAAAATCGCATAGATTCCGGGGATTGTTTCCAAAAATCATGAAGAGAGAGGAGAGAGGAGAATAGAGGTAGATTTTAAGAAAAATCAGATTTTGTTCAATTTGGTGACAGCAAGACTATTCAACACCACATGGCACAATCCGGCCTAGATGAGAATTACAAGGAATTGTAGAGAAGAGAATTACAAAGTACCAATGCAAGGTTGGTCAACTGGTAAGACCCATACCTCTTAGCGAAGAGGTTGTGGGTTCGACCCAGCAGACGGCAATGTTTAATATCTCCATCCCCTATATATAGCACAAAGTGCCAGAACCATCCGGACAATAGTAAGTCGAATCCACTGGAGAAAAGATTTATATGAAATCAACACCTTCTTTCTGACCATATCATTTGATCACCAATCTTGCATGATACCGCTCTACTTGATCATCACTATTTCGTTTGATCTTGTAAACTCATTTGTTACCAATGGGTTTCCTTCCGTACGATAAAGGTACAAGCTCCCACGTCTTATTCTTATGAAAAGCTTCTAATTCTTCCTGCATTGCTACCATCCATAGTGACACTTCTAAGCTATCTATCGACACCTTCTTTGAATGTTGATGGCTTCCCATCTTCTGTTAGAAGACAGTATGCAACATTGCTCTCCATAATATAATCAGACTGCCAAGTTGATGTATGTCTTTCACGAGTTGACCGTCGAACTTCTACAATTGTAGACTCAACTGGTACTTATTCCTCGTTTTCGATTCTTGCTCCAGAAGATTTTTCTGGATTGGACTTCTCTTCCTCTTGAACTGTTGTACTCTCCGAAATTTCTATT
The DNA here is from genome assembly GCF_041222555.1 of Hakea prostrata. Classification (NCBI taxonomy): domain Eukaryota; kingdom Viridiplantae; phylum Streptophyta; class Magnoliopsida; order Proteales; family Proteaceae; genus Hakea; species Hakea prostrata. The sequence continues at coordinate 72,352,945 of NC_142602.1, forward strand.
GAAGTGCTACTCACATCTTCCTTTTGCAGCTTATCTTCTACAAAAATGATGTCTCTGTTGATGATGACTTTGTGGGCAGTGGGATCCCACAATCGATACCCCTTGACTCCATCAGCATATCCCAAGAATCTGCACTTTCTGGATTTTGGATCCAATTTTGAAATTTCTTGGGAATGATACATCACGTACACAAGACTCCCAAATGTGTGCAGGTGTGAATAGTCAACTCGCTTGCCAGTCCACATCTCCATCGGTGTCTTTAGATCAATCGATCTTGTTGGTGATCGATTAATCACGCAGCAGGCAGTGTTTACGGCTTCTACCCAAAAGGACTTAGCCATACTTGCAGTTCTTAACATGGCTCTTGTTCTTTCGAGTAAAGTTCTATTCATCCGCTCCGCTACTCAAAGAAGTCATCCCCTGTATATTCACCGCCATTGTCCATCCTGAGGCACTTGATTTTCTTCTCAGTTTCTCGTTCAACTTGTGCTTTAAATGTTTTGAAAACTGAAAACACATCTAACTTCTTCTTGATAGGAAACACCCAACATCTTCTGGAATAATCATCGATAAAATATACGAAGTACCTTGCTCCTCCCAGAGATGTAACCGGTGCTTGCCATACATCAAAGTGAACTAATTCCAGAATACTTTTACTCCTGGAATCAGATGCATTGAACTTCAATCTATGCTGCTTACTTGTAACACAGTGCTCACAAAAGGGTAATGAAACCTTTGTGAGACCCAACAATAATTTCTGTTCTGCAAGAACCTTCAACCCTTGCTCTGACATGTGGCTCAATTTTCGATGCCACACTTTTGTCATCTCTTTCGTAGTACCTGTTGATGCAACTGATGCTTCTAGCTCAAGACACGTTTCTCCCATTAGTTTGTTCAAATTTGCAGCGCTCCTTTCAGCCTTCATTACAACTAGCACTCCTTTGACGATCCTCATCATTCCATTTTGGATGCGTGTCTTGCACCCAATTTCATCTAATTGTCCCAAAGACAATAGATTCTTCTTTAAGCCCTTCACATGCCGCACATTTTGAATAGTGTGTACCATACCATCGTACATCTTCAACTTGATGGTGCCAACTCTAGCAATCTCCAAGGCATGATCATTTCACATGCACACAGAACCTGTAAAGATAGGTTCATAACTTTGAAACCAATCTCTACGATAGGTCATGTGCCATGTTGCTCCCGAATCCAAGATCCAAGCATCAGTATGCTCCAATCTATCATTGGCTGTCATTGCTGATTCGCTGTAAAGAATATCTCCTTTAGCAACGCACCCTTAAAATGTCTTTGCCTTATCTACACCCTTTTTGAATCGACACTCATTTTTTAAGTGTCCCCTTCTGCCACAATTATAGCACTTGAAATTCTTCTTACCCCTGGATTTTGAAACTTCCTTGATTGTGACTCCCACTGGAATCACGTTCCATTGACCATCCTCGCGTCATAGATAGAGCTTCCGCTTGTTGTGAGCTTGCTTGTTTATCTTCCTTGCCTTTTCTTCTATTTTCTTCTTCAAGAATTGCAGCAGTGACATCATCAAATACGAATTGATATTCAGAGATGATATTACTGGTTAAATTGATGATGACTTGGTCATATGAATCTGGAAGACTTTGGAGTAGAATTTCAGCATGTTCCTGTGATGTAACATTATGTCCCAACGTTGAAAGTTGAGAACATAACTAAATCAAAGTATGTAAGTGCTCTGTAACTTATGTAGATTCTGACACCCATAAGGTATACAACTTTCTCTTCAAGAAGATTTTGTTGTGAAGTGATTTGGCTTCATACAATTTGATGAGATGACCCCAAACTTCCTTAGTAGTTTTCTTCTCTTCTATGCACACTAAAATATCATTAGATAATGCTAGATGCAAATTGGAAAGGGCCATCGCATCTATTATGTTCCACTTTTTGTTATCTATGATCTCCGCCGGCCGAACACTGATGGCTTTCAGGCAGTTATCTTTTATCAATAATATCTTCATCTTTATTTTCCATAATGAGAATTTCGTGCCGTCAAACTTGCCGATGTCGATCTTTGCTGCCATTGCTTCTATCACGAACTGTTGTAGGCTATAGAATAACTCCCACTATTTCACATGAAAATTATCTTCTCAGGTTATTTCCAACTGGTATATAGTTGAACCAAAATGCACTAGGAAAATTTACATGAAAGACTGGAGGGACACAAGCGGTCCGCTTAAATACCAGACTCTTTAGACAAAATTTTCCTAAACATGCACTTAATCACCCAATACACCTTTCTAGAATACCCAAAAAGAAACCACGTGAATAGCAACTTCTGCAGCACCTCCGTAGAGTGAATAACAATATCTTACTTATTTTTCTGATGTGAAAGATCCACCTTAAAATGACAATCACAAAGCATACTATAAGTAAATACTTACACCCTAAACCAACCAAACAGACCCCTAAGGAATTTTTCTTTTCTGATGTGGAAGATTAGACTATGCTGCAACCACAAAGTATACTTCGGAAAAACTCCGGTTTAATACCACTGTTGGGTAATTAATACTCACCGGATGGGCAATTAGCAAATAAAGAGAACACAAAAATTTACTTGGATAACCCTTAACGGGAAAAATCACGGGTAAGAGAACTCCAATATTTAAATAAATATACAAGGAGGGAATATTCTTTTTCTGAATAGGATATTCCTTTTCTTTTGGTGTACTTTACAAGAGGAAGGGAGGCTTTCTTTATAGCCTCCTCCTCTCCCTTCTAGTCCCACATCAGGTGATGTGGGACTAAAGTTGTCAAATATTTCAACACTCTAAGTTTCACTAATAATGTTGGGCAAAATGACTATCAAACGGTTTGTTAAAACATTTAGCAATAACTCGATAAGGAACTATACAAAGACTAATTGGCCTTAGATGGCCAACTTCTTGAGGGTGTTTCCTCTTGGGAATAAGAGAAATGAAGGTGTTGTTTAAACTTCTTAATAAATAAAACCCTATTAAAAAAATGTTCAATGCCCTTAACAAAGTCGTCCCTTATAATATCCTAGTTTTTTTGATAGAAACGAACTAGAAACTCATCCATCCCTAGAGACTTTTTCTCTTTCATTTGAAACAAAGCATATTTAATCTCTTCCCTAGAAAAGTCTCTACATAATCTAACATTATCATCATAAGACACACAATGTGCAAAGCTTGATAAGAATATAGAGGGGATTGGGGCTGAGAAGTGGTGAAGAGGTTACTGAAATAAGTCCATATCTTTGACGTGATATCGAAATCTGAGACAGCCCAATGCCCAGTACTCGATTTCAGCTTGGAGACATGATTTCTCTGTCGTTTTTGTGAGGTAACTTGATGGGGGGAAAAAGAAGTATTGTGATCTCATGCGTTCAACCACTGTACCCTCGCCCGTTGCTGCCAAAATCTCTCTTCTTCTTGTATCAAAGAAGCCAATTTCTTCGACAACTCAACATCTTGAACTGATTCATCTGCTGCTGAATTTGAAACTTGTAAATCAACCAAATGTTGTTGAACTTTAAGAATTTCTTTGGAAGCCACTTTTGTATTTTCCTTGCTCCATAACCGTAAGGTCTTCACACAATTATAGATCTTATGTTGAAGTCTGTAAGCATATGAACCCTTCTTTGGAATGGTCTAGCCCTTTAAAATGTTATCCCTGAGCTCCGGATATTCTTCCCATTTAACTTCATAATAAAACTTTTGTGGTTTCTTAATTCCTTTGAGCAGTTCTACTTCCATTGGAGTGTGATCAAAGCCAAGTCTTACATGTTTGAAAGCATGAAGATTAGGAAAAAGATGTAACAAGTCAAAATTATAGAATACCAAGTCAATATCCTCCTGAATGTGAGCATTCCCTTTCCGTTTATTGGACCACGAAAAACAACTACCAGAACTAGGCAATGCTACCAAACCACAACTTGTAATTACGGAATTCAAAGCATCTAGATGAGATTAGGGTTTCCTTCTGCCACCCCTTTTATCCTGATGAGTTAGGATTTCATTAAAGTCCCCTAAGACCAACCAAGCACCATGAACAGAGTGACCCAGTTGTTGTAGTTCTTGCCAAACCCTTCCATGCCCTAATTGCCTAGGCGCTCCATATAACAAGGTCACCTAACATCTGCATCTACAACATTCCAAGAAACCATGAAATCAACAAGATAATTAGAGAGAGAGAAAGGGAGAATAGAACAATTTGTATTCTACATCACCGCAATGCCCCCAGATTTCCCTTGTGGATCAACGAGTTCCATATCCGAAAAAACCCAATTTGAGCTTGAGCAATTCCATGTATTTGGCAGATTGTTTTGTTTCTAAAAGTAGCAATAAACTTGGTTGAGATCGTCTACATAACTAACATAAATAGGAAACCGTCAAAGACTGACCACATCCCTGGTAGTTCCACATCAAGAGCTTCATGTTGAAAGTGGGGAACAACCAAAAATATGGCACCTATAACTTGCTGAAAGAGCTCACTATCCATTGATAAGGTAACCTCTAAAAACATCCAATTTAGAATTTAACATGCTGCCCCTTATAGCCTTTAACTTAAAGAAGAATTAATCAAACAAACAGGTGAAACACAACCTTCCAAGGTAGAAACAAACCTTGAAACAAAATAAGATTACCAGGTTCTACCAGAGAAGAACAGTAAAGCCACGCACTAGACAAAACACAAGAAACTAAGGGCAAAACAGAGCTAAGAAAGAGAGAAAAAAATCTAAAGGAGCTACCACAATATCCAAACAGCCAGATAAGGGAAGAAAATATATGAAACAAAGTAGTTATACGAACATACCAATGAGCAATTGCAGACACAAAGGCAGTAAAAGTGTAAGGAAAATACACTCACCGGCTATAGCAGACCAAGGGCGAAGTCTTACGAAACTTACCGGCAGCAACCAACAACCTCATGAGAGAGCCTCCAACGGAGTAAAAAAACATGACAATGCAAGAAGAAAAAGGGAAACCCTATCGTAGTAAAAAAAAAACCTCACATCGAAGGATGGAGGTAAGATGTTAAACCCCTAAAAGGTTAAACACAATCATCAGCTCTATTCAAAAAGGAAGAAATCCCAGATTTCAGAGATTGGAACCCTAATCGCAGGGAAAAATGGAAACCCCAATCGCAGGGAAAACAGAAACCCCAATTTAAATTCAAACTAGGCTAGTAAAACATAGGCATTTTATAAGACTGTTGAGATCAATAATAAGATCATAGTGGTGGCAAATATTTACATTTGATGTGAGTGTTTTCAAATATATATTCATATTTGGAATTAAAATTGAAGATTAAAAAAATTTATTTTTCAAAAGTTAAGAATCATATCATACTACTATTAAAGCACGAACTCAAAACTCGTGGCTACATTTTTACTTCCAAAAATAGCCTCATTCCCTAACTACATTGATATAATTAATTACGTCTAAAATTGAAAATTCATATTTTATACTTCTAATAATATTATATTAATTACAGTTTTATGTAAATCATTAACAACAACAAGCCTAAGGAATACAAGCCTAAGGAATAGGAAGAGTTTCTCCTAAAAACTAGGAAATATTAATTGAAGAAGAAAAAATTAACAACAACTAGCCTAAAGAATACGAAGAGTTTCTCCTAAAAACTAGGAAACATTAACTATGACACCTCAATAAGGAATAAGTGGAGATCGTCTCACCAATGTAACTGTTCATTTTTTCAATTTATCTCTACGAGATAATAATAGGAGGAAAGAACATGCTTGGGGAATATACAAACTATCATAAATGCAATCTGTTATGTACAAATTACCATAAATACAAATCCCTAATTAGAATGAAGAGAAGAAGATGGGAATCAAGACCAGGTAAATGAAGAAGATGAACAGACAAAAGGAATGAAGGTTAAAGAGGAATCATGGATCCATGAAATAAAGTGAAAATCAAGGAAACATGAAATTGCAACTTCGGTTGTCCAAATCCATTGACGACGGACTGCCATTGATCGTCAAGCATCTCATGTAGTGACTCTTTCATCTTCTTCCTGATAGTACCAAAGCTGTTAAATCCATAACAAAAGATGACAAGGAAGATCCCAGCGACTCATTGCTCTTAGGCTCCATGGAGGGTTGATTGTTAGTCTCAACATTCTTGTCGCTGATGCTGATCACTGCCCGAATAGGCCTAATTCCATTGACCCTAACAAGAAAATTAGATTTCTTGCCCTTTATGTTCCTACTTCCGCCAGCGACCAGCGAAGAAAGTGACGGCGCTGCCGAAGATGCACTGATCTCAATTTAAAGAAAGGTGGAGTTCCAGCTTGAGTCACAAACATGGTAAACAAGGAAGTGACAGTTTATTGAAACACATAAAATTTCCTACTACAAATTGGTTTGAACCAGTTTCAAAATCGGTCTGATGCCTCTCCCGAGCACAAGGAGAGGAAAAGTCATATGGTTTCCAAGATTTCCCACAAGTTCTTCTCTCTACATTCACATACATTAGTTGTAGAAGTATGTTCATCATCTTTCTTTTTCTTTTTTTTAATATATTTAAAAAAAAAAAAAGAAAAAGAAAAACAACACAGAATAAGATACGAAATCATCATATTAGAGAGCCATTTTATTTAAGGCGACACAGATTGGGCGGGCACGGGCGGTACTTGAATTGGAGCAATTGGTTAGACGATGGCTACTTAATTTATTAGAATAGTATTAGCCGCCTATTCCGGAATGGAATAGAATGAATACGAACAGTGTTCAACGGATTATTTGGATAACACAACATATAACTCCCATATTAGCTTTCTCTTCTAACATTTTATGTTAATATCTCAGTATTTTCTTCTAATAATTTCTATTTGTGTAAAAAGAAGAACATAAGTAGAGCTAAAAATCATTTAAGTTAAGTCATGCATCATTAAAAATCTATACTCTATAATCTTCAATCTAATTACAATAGGAGCAAAAACTCCAAGTGCATTTGCACGTGTGTTTTTACTAGTAATAATAAATGAGAGGACTCGAGCAAGAAAAACTTAGAGAGGAAAAGAAAGAGCCAAACTAGTGTGCTCCCTTTTTTTAGCCTTCTCTTTGCTTTTATTTCAAGTGGGATATCTTTTGCTCAAGCAAATTCTCAATTTTTATATGAAATTGTATCTCCCCTTTTTGGATTTATTTACCACTAATTCTAAAAACACATTTGTTACCATCAAAGGGTTGCTTAATTGACAATAATCAATACTTCTTAGTAAAGAGATCATGGATTCAACTCTCTCTAGTGGTGTATGTGGAAGTGTGTTCTGAGATCTAGAAATTATGTGATTGATATCAATCATCTAAAAGAATAATTCTAATCATTCAAAATTTCATACATTTTTATTTTTCATACCATAAGATAATCTTGTAAGCAATTTAATGACATTGATACCAACTTTATGTCCAACTATTGACAAAATTTTTGTCTCTTGATATTTTTGAATCAACAATGACGGATTCTGTATCAAGCATCTTTCTTACTACAATGGAAGACCACATATCTAGTATGCTCATATATGATCCATAGGGTTTCAACCACTAGTTTGTCAGAAAACGTGATGCAAATCACACAATACTGTATAGGACCTCTCAGGCCAAAAATCAAATGACAAGCTTGGATCTCATAACTTAACAATTGATGCTAATATACGCTAGGTCCTTGCCACACGATATGTGTACTTGCATTTATATTTCAATTTTTTTTTTTTAATATACAATAGGGCGACCATATGAACATGATTTTCAATCCTATCCATAGTTTAAAAACATTTGAATGAAAACCCAATTGTCTTTTTTTTAGAACCCAAACCACTTTAAACTGAATTAAAATGCTGACGGTACGAACAGGATTTTTTTTTTTTGGTAACATTACTTCTATTCAAAGCGAGCAGGAGGGGAAGGTGTACATAGTTCCACCAACCACTAATTGGAAAGTGGCCATTCTTTCGGGCCCAAAACCGAAAGGGCTTTCCTGACTAAGAGATCTGCTATTACATTAGAACTCCTAGGAATGTAAGAAGGAAAACAATGCATACAACTATCAAGAAGATAAGAGATATCTTGCATCAGTGGAGCTATACTCATCGGCGGTTGTACTTCTCCCTTGATATAGTTGATTAATTGCTTGCAATCCGTTTCAATAAGAATGGAATCATAACCACTTGCAATCGCCTCTAATAATCTTGATCTGAAAGCCAAAACTTCGCCTTCTTTTGCTGAATTATAATTCCCTGGTAACGATGAAGCTCCAAGAGGATTACCGTTTGCATCTCTAATAATGATCCCCGCACCCCCCCCCCCCTTTCTTGTTTTTGCAATCCATGATGCATCTGTGTTTGCCAACCCTGTTCCATCTCTTCATTGTTTCCCTCTATCAAGATTAAGGATGGATTGCATACCCTCAGATTTTCTAAAAATTTTGCAGCACTGCTAACAACCATAGTGATAACTTCTCCTGGTTTCCATCTTTTTCCTCCCACAATCTAATCATTCTGAGCTTTCCATAACCACCATGCCACAAAGGAGCTTAAACATTTTAATTTTTCTGCTTCATGGTTTCCCAATTTACAAAATTCCTTCCACATTGTAATCCATTCCATAAGCGAATTGCAACAATCATTTGAAACTCTCCATGACAAAGGGGAACCAAACCACACTCTTTTTGCAAACTGACAATGGAGGAGCACATGTGGAGTTGTTTCTTCTACCTAACCGCACTCCCCACATAGAGATTCCACACCAATTTTCTTTGCTTGTTGGTTGGTTCCTGTGGCCAGACATTCATTGCATGCCCTCCATATGAAATTTTTAATTTTTGGCAATGTCTTGCACCTCCAAATCTCCTTCCAATGTTCTTCTTTCATTTCATCCCAACTGTGTATCTTAGATGATGATGGACTCCTCTTTTCCTCTATAAGTTGTTGCTGCATTAAGATATTGTATGCATTCTTAACAGAGAAGTTTCCATTGTTGCTACCTCCCCAAACTAATAGATCAGATGAAGGGAACAAAGCTAATTTAATACTTAAAATTGAATTTGCTTCCTCTTGAGAAAACCATCTAATAATTTCAGTGTTGTTCCATGATCTTGAATTTTGGTTGATCAAGTCTACCACTTTTGTCACCCCACACTCTCTAGGTCTTCTTGTCTGAATTTTGAAGTTCTTGAGGCCCGACACCCAAGGATCAGTCCATACATCAATTTGATCACCAAAGCCTATCTTCCATATCAGTCCTTTTTTAAGAACTTCTCTTCCTTCTATTATGCTTCTCCATGCCCATGATGGGTTGTTTCCCAACCTTGCTTCAAGAAATGATGAATTTGGGAAATATATTCTCTTGTGAAATTTTGCCCATTCTGTGTCCGGTTGAGACGACAACCTCCATGCTACCTTGCTTAATAATGCCTTATTATGCATTAATGGATCTTTAAAGCCAACTCCCCCCTTTATCCTTTTCCTTGCACAACATTTTCCAAGACATCCAATGAATAGTGGATTTCTCTTTTGTTCCTCCCCAAAAGAATCTTGCTACCCTAGCCTTCATCTTGTTATGGATAGAGATTGGAATTTTAAAATGAGAGCTAGCAAAGATAGTTGATGGAAGTGCCACAGATTTAAGAAGAACTTCCCTACTTGTCTGATTCAATAGTTTTTTGGTCCAACCTTGGAATCGACTTTCAGCTTGATCACTAAAAGAATGAAATAATGCCACTTTAGACACTCCAAAATCCGTAGAAAGCCCCAAGTACTTGGTTGGTCCATCACCATAGCTCACCTTAAAAATTTTAGAGAACCATCTTTTCACCCTTTGTAATGTGTTCGGACTAAAGCACAGACTTGATTTGTTGTAATTAATGGCTTGTCCCGAAGCTTTGCAATATATCTGGATCCCTTCCTTCAATGCTTGAACACTCCTCAAATTGACTTCTGAGAAAAGCACACAATCATCAGCAAACATCAAGTGTGAGTGGATTAGTCCTTCCTCTAATCCTAACTCCTCTGATTTCACCCCTTCTTTCACCCAGTGATAACATTTGTGTCAGCCCTTGAGAACATAAGACAAATAATGCTGGAGATCGGGGTCCCCTTGCCGTATCCCCCTCTCTAGAGTCACCATAAATCTCTCTGATCCATTAATGATAAAAGAGTATCTCACAGAAGATAAAACATTTAATATCATATCCACAAATCTCACATCAAAGCCCAATTGATTTAATATAGCTGCTACATACATCCACTCAACTCTGTCATAAGCCCTCTTCATGTCTAATTTGAGAGCCAAAAAAGATTTCTTGCCTTTTTTCTTCTTTCTAATAAAATGAAAAGCTTCATGTGCCATATAAATGTTGTCAAATATAAGACAACCCTTCACAAAGGCTGATTGAGCTGGAGGGACAATGTTAGGGAGCAAAGCTTGAAGTCTAAATGCCAAAACCTTGGTAGCCACCTTCACTACAACACTACATAGATTAATTGGTCTAAAGTCTTCAACCAACTTCGGGCTCTCTTTTTTTGGAATTAGGCAAACAAGGGTGTCATTTGTTCCTTCAGGGAGAAAACCTGATGAGAAGAAATCACAAACAAACTGAAATAATTCCTCACGAGTTAGGTCCCAAAATTTTTGAAAAAACAAGGGGGGGGGGGAATCCATCAACTCCATGACTTTTTAATGGTCCCATAGAAAATATTGATTCTTTAACCTCTTCCAAAGATGGGGGAGCCAAAAGCATAGCATTTTGTTCCCTTGTAATTTTTTACTAAATACCTTGTATCACCTACTCCAAGTTTGTGTCTTCTACTTCCTCTGAAGTAAATAAGGTTTGGTAATAGGATTCAAACCGGTCATACACCTCCTCCTCCTTAGAACACCATCCACCTTCTTCATTCTTGATTTTAAAGACTCTATTATGTCTTCTCTTAGCAACCGTGCTAGCATGAAAAAAAAAGAGGTCTTTTTCTCACCTTCTTGAAGCTAATCAACCCGAGATTTTTGCCTCCAAAAGGTTTCCTCACAGTTAAGAAGATACTCAAGCTCATGAGTTACTTCATTTTCTCTGGTTTGAGAGGCATCTTGGGCAGAGAGTCCTTGCAGTTGGGATAATTCTTTCTTCAATTTTTCAATTTGTTTGTGAATATTCCCAAAGTAATCCCTATTCCACACCTTTAGATCTTCTTAGCACCATTCCAACTTTTTAAATAATAAAGTAGAAAAAGGGGTTCAGCTTCTTTTTGCTATGCCTTCTCGACCACTGCTTGGCAATTAGGATTTTTCAACCACATTGCTTCAAATCGAAATGGTCTCGGACCCCTCCTAGGTCCACCCTCCGTATCTACCACTAATGGTGCATGATCTGAGGAAACTGTTACCTCTACTAAAACTACAATTTAAGAGAAATTGCATAGCCATTCAGGATTTGCCAATGCTCTGTCTAATTTCACCCAAATATTACCAACCCCCATTCTCTTATTGCTCCATGTGTAAGCCGCTCCATGAGAACCCAAATTTCTAAATCCACAATTGTTGATCATCTCTTGAAAGTTCCACATATCCCGACTACCTGTGCACAATCCACCACTTTTTTCCTGCCAAGACAAAAATGAATTAAAGTCTCCAACACAAAGCCAGTTGCCTTGCCTTCCTTCACTTTAAACATTTGATGGAACAGGATATCCAATCTTATCAATAGTTGAAAAAACATTTGAAAGAAGACCCATTGAACCACTTTAAGGTCAATTAAATTAAACACTGTGTAATTAAAATTTAGGGATAATTACTATTGGCCCCCTGTACTTTGATTTTATTACTACTATATCTCTTGTACTTTTCAAAATTACTAATTCAACCTTCAACTTTGTCTACAATTACTATTGCCCCCCAACCGTTAAGTTCCGTTAGTTTACTGATGATGTGGCATCTTTATATTTTCTCAAAAACCCCAAAATACCCTTATACTTATCTCTTTACTTATTTACCCTTTTGTCAAGTTACAGTAATACCCTTAATTAAATTGAGACAAAAAAATAACTATAATCCGTTTTATTCTTAATAAAAAATAAAAAAAATAAAAAAAAATAAAAAAAGAAAAGAAAAGAATGAATGAATAAAACTCAAATAGAAATCGAAGATGAAGGAAAATTGAATTCAACTCAAATTGGAAACTGAATATTACCTAAAATATTTTCAAAATAAATGAAGTTTAGTGAAGGTGGGAAACCAAATTGGATTTAGATTTTGCTCATTTCTTTAATTCAAAATAAATGAAGTTTAGTGAAGATGGGAAACCAAATTGGATTTGGATTTTGCTCATTTCTTTAATTCAAAATAAATGAATTCAAAATAAATGAAGCTTAGTGAATGTGGGAAACCAAATCGGATTTGGATTTTGCCCATTTCGTTAATTCAAAATAAATGAAGCTTAGTGAAGGACGGAAACCAAATTGGATTTTGATTTTGTCCATTTCATTAATTCAAAATAAATGAAGTTTAGGGTAAAATTGACATTTAATCTGGTTTTTATAAATGGGATAGCATTGTCTTTTGATTTCTTAATTTTAATGAAGGGCAAATTAAATATTACATATTCAAACTTAACGGCTACTTAACACCATTATAAGGAAGGGGGCAACAGTAATTTCGTAAAGAACAGGGTTTTATTAGTAATAAAATCAAACTACATGGGACAATAGTAATTATCCCTAAAAATTAATAAAATATCATTAATTGAAACAGTTCAATGGACACATATCCAACAACAATAGGAAGAAGTGGTTTATGTCATTTTCTCTTGTTTGGATTTCTCTTTCTTGAAACTTTACTTTTTCTTTGAGGTAATCTCGGGTAGCATTTCTCTTTCTTGAAGCTTTACCTTTTCTTTGAGGTAATCTGGGGGTAAGTAAAAGCTTTACTTAGACGCACAAGCTTTGAAAATTCAGAATCAATGGTTAGAGAATCAGTCTCCTTCAGTTTTAATTGAATCATTTGGAATCAAGGATATTCGATTGGAATTTGGTCAAAGTTGATAGGATTCAATTTGAACAACCTAACTAACTTGGTCCAATTAGTTGGACTTTTTTTCTTTTTTTAATAGATTCAATACATACATCAACATCTTCTTTACAAAGTTCAGAAGCTAAGGACTCGACAAAAGCTAGTCAATTGAGAGATTCTTCAACAAAGTCAACCTAAGATTAAAAAAATAATAATAATATCTGCTGTGAATTAGCAGATTTAGAAAAATAAGAAAAGAAATATTAATTAAATTATTATTTCAGTCCAAAGATATTTTTAAAATAATCAACACCTCAGTTGATTTGGGAAAATATATAGGCAGCATACATCCCATGCTGTTAGGTAACAATGAACAATAAAATAAAAATATAAAACATGAAAATACAATACATAGAAATGTTTGGAAATAATTTAATAGAAAAACCAATCAAACCAAATTAGAATACTGATGAAATGGAAGGATGAGATGGTATGGAAAGAATTCGAATTGAAGGAAAGATGAATGGAAAAAATTCAAATGAGAGGAGGAAATAATATGGAAAGAATTCAAATGAGAGACAATTAGGGGAAGAAAATATTTTTTCAATTCTTAATCCATTCTTGTATTAGAAGAAATAACTCGTAGAGGAAGTAATAGGGATAGTTAGAAAGTTGCTCTTTGTGCTATTTTAGGAAATCCTCTTGACTTACAAGTTGATTAATGTTATGTAAGTGTTTTGAATTATGTATCCACCGTTGTTAATGAGAAATATAATGACCATTTGACCACACTGAGCTGGCTTACTTTGTCTTTTTCCTCTCGTAAGTCTTTAATGTTGTGTGTTTTTCTTCATATATATAGTGGTATTTTCTCTAGTGTTTGATCGTTTTATTTCTCTTTATTTCTATTATATTTCAAAATCTCTTTATAGTGGGAAAAGGTAATGAAAATGGCTGAAAATTGAGTTTTGACATGTCAGGAAGCTTCTAATGAAGGAATCAATTAAGTGGACAGAAGAAGGTAATGCAAAGACAGTATTCTTCGAAGTGGATGAAATTGACCAAAAAAACTTAGATGGAATAAAACCACAATAATGAATGAAAAGCGGGTGATTATGAATCATTACCACCACATAAATTTTTATGAAGTTTTAGGGAAAGTTTTTCAAATGCCTCTTAGTGCAAAATTGGTGCAAGAAAGTTTCTAGCTCTTAGATCAAGTGAAACAAAAAGAAAACAAATCTTAAGAAGAAAAAATAGTAATTTATTTACTTAACGGTCTTACAAGTCGCAAATTACAATTTTGTCGCAATTGTGGTTCTTACTTAGAATCATCGATCTTTCTGTTAATCACTGGACAAACAACTACGGTTAGAAAATCTCAATTCCCCAGCCTCAACACAAAGTTCTTGAACTTTAAAGGAAAAAGTGACTTTCTTTTATAACTCATGGTTCAAAATATGCTGCAACTCATGGTTTAAAGTATTCTTCATGTACCTTGCTGTTGGTGAGGTCATAATTCTTCAATTTCAGTAGTAACTGTTGAGATCTTTCAATAAACAAAGCATAGGCCATATCCACCTGCAATTAATGTAGTTAATATCAATAAATATGAAATGATAATTGTATCCTCACATTGCTAAAGCTTCAAGGCCTCATATATGGCCTTGATGAGTTGAATGAGTTGTAATCTACACACCCTAACCCCATAATGCATAGAGTGTCGTCAGCATCAGATCAACCAAGATCAACCAAGATGAAGTTAGCATTGACATTAAAGAAAGCTTCATCGACAACTACCAAATCAGGATCCTTTCCCCGTAAAGGATAAACAGTTGCACCCGCTTAAGACTTAACATAGATAGCTTAATTCTCTGCATATAAATATTATAGTGGATGGGGAAAGCTTATTAGTTATATATATATATATTAGATTTTGTTTTCTTTCTCATGATTCATTCTCATCATCTTCTTTGGGTTCATCTGAACTTCATACTTACATATAAAGAGAAACCCAGATGCTTGACAGTGTTTTTAGTTTGTAAATGCCTTCTCTCTCAGTATGGAAGAATTGAAGTTGCATGTTGGCTTTTTATTTTTTATTTTTTAACTGTCTTTTCATTTTCTGCTCTTCATCGTTCTCTTTTGTGAACAAAGAAGTTTCAAAGCTTCCACGAACCAGAAGAAGAGCCCCGGCCCTTGAAAGAAATGGTGAAGTAGGCAAGAGTGGGAGAAAACAATTAAATACTTGTAATCAGCCAAATATGAATTCAATCCTCCATTATCACTAACCAAGGTTGAACATTCCACTCTAGGAGAGAGAATCTTGCGCTGGATGGAGAAGACGGAGAAAAATGGAGAGACTTGGCCGACTATGGAGAAGACAGAGGGACTAGCATTTTTTTCTTTGAAAAAAAGAAACTTATTAAAAAGAAAAAGAAAAAAATTAAAACAAATAAATTGGAAAAAGGGCATTTTCGTCATCAAAATTATTAAATTAACAGTTTCTGTTAAACTTGTCTTTATTTAATCATTTCATGAAACCACAGGGGAGTTAAACTTGTCTTTATTTAATCATTTCATGAAACCACAGGGGAGCCATATGCAAAAGGAAACTTAAATTGGACTAAAAGTGACCTGGACCAAACCTCAAGGAGTCCAGATGAAAATTACCCAAAAAAAATCATGGAGGGAAGAATAGAATATAGGAAAATATTTTCTTAATATATTTTTAATTTTTTTTAAGGATAACCCTATAATAGGGATTTTCTGGTTTGTAACATGATAGTAACTATTTATGGTCTCTAGATAAAAAGTTAGATTGGGTTTTTCTTTCTTTTCTTTGGTGATTTTAATTTGTGATATCCATGAAATTAGTGTGAAAATTCTCTTTATTCATTTGATTTGCAATCCTTTTTTTTTTTTTAGTAATTTACAATTTGTGATTCTCCAAAAATTCTCATTTATTTGATTTGATTTTGTAAGTTGTAAATTTTTTTAAAAAAGAAAAATATAAAAGGTATCAAGAATTCAATGGAAAAATAATAATAAAAAGCCTAATGCAAAAAATATGTGATATGGGTGCCACGAAAAGAGAAACCATATGTAGGGGATTTTAATGAGGATTTATAAATTAAGAATCTTAATAAAATTTTACTTCTTTATTTTCAAAATCATTCAAACCATCTTTTCTTCTAAAAACCATAAACTTTCTTGAACTCTTAATTTTCTACCCTCATCCTCTCAATTAGTTAGTTTGCTAAATCTTTTAAATATAAATAGAAAGGAAGGAGGGTTCAAATTTAGGAGAAGATTTTATTTTTGTTCTTATTTAATTTGATTTGGTTGACATCCGCTGGAAAATTTTCTTTTCTGATTTAAAAACTTTTAAAATGGAAAAGTTTGGAATGATTTTATTCAACTTTTAATTTCTAAGTTGTGATTTATAATTTCTATACAATCCATTAGGTTTCTTTTTTAAATTAAATTTTACAAATTTTATAAAATCAAAATACCATTTATGATGTTTATAAAGAGGAAAACTTAGAGGGACTTTCTCTTTTGGCTTTCATAATTCCTAACTTGTGATTTGTAGTTTATTCAAAATTCATTGAAAAAATTCTCTTTTCTATTTCAATTTTATAAATTTGAAAAGAAAAAAAAAAGTACAAAGGGTACCAACAATTTATGAGACAAAAGAAGAAAATAATAAAAAGACTAATACAAAAATATGTCATTTAAATAAAAACAAAAGATACAATAGTTAAGAAAAAGATTTGCTATCAAAGAGGAGTATATACTTTTATATAATAGTATGATTTCTATAAAATTCATTGGTTTCCTTTTTAGATTAGATTTTACAAATTTTATAAAATCAAAATACCATTTATGATGTTTATAAAGAGCAAAGCTTAGAGGACTTTCTTTTTTGGCTTTCTTAATTCCTAACTTGTGATTTGTAGTTTATTCAAAATTCATTAGAAACTTTTTCTTTTTTATTTCAAATTTTGAAGGTCGAAAAGAAGAAAAAAGTACAAAGGGTACCAATAATTTGTGAAAAAAAAACGAAGAAAATAATAAAAACACTAATACAAAAACATGTCATTTAAATAAAAACAAGAGATACATAGTCAATAAAAAGATTTGCTACGAAAGAGGAATACAGTCGAAATTTCGAGCCGTGTCGCCGTGTCGCTCCTTGGCGACACGGCCGAAATTTCGCCAAAAGTCGGGCGACTTTTGGGGGTTGTTTCGATGGGTTTTTTTGGTCATTTTGACCTGAAATTTGATGTGTAGCCTAATTTGAGGCTAATAAACACATTGGTAGTGTTATTTTGATCTAAAACATTACCTAAACTAATGTTCTTAATCGACCCATGTCCTACTATACGCGGACGAAAGCCCCGAAACTAAAAACCTAAAAACTCATAAAACCAAATCATATAAAGTCTACAATTCATTGTACAAATACTATAATACATAAAGTCATCCAACCATATAAAATCTGAAACTCTCAGTACCAAGTATTGTGCCTAGGTGGATCGAACTCCTCTGACTCAGACTGTCTCCAGTGATGCCCCCCAACAAATTCACATACTCATCCCATCTCATACGATATTGAAAATGGTCTAAGTAATCATTAACTGCAGTTCTATAGCGGTCATATTCCGCTGCCATGAGAACTCCAATTTGAGGGAAGTGAGAATAGGGCCAAGGAACGTACTGCATGCCATCAGATGCCCTTGTTGGTACGAATGACTCTGATTGTGAAAGAGGGAGAGGGACACCTTAGCTCCCATGATACGAAGAACTAGATGGATTACTAATTCCCATATCATACTGTCCATCTGAAGGAGGGAGAGGGACACCATAATTACCCGTAGGCCAATAACCTGGTGTGGAGCCTACAGACTCATCCAAGCTCATGGACCCCATTGACGCAATCGCCGCATCCCAAGGATTAACATAGTCATGGCCAGCTCCCCTCTGATGGTGGCTCGGCCTCGTATCAGGATATTGACGACCACGCTAATAATCACCACCATGATCATAATCCTGAGTGGCATGATCAAAATGACTCTCCCCAGTGTATCTGGGTGGGGGCTGCTGCGTCTCTGGTAGTGGAACATGTATACGCTCTCCAATGCCTCCACCACCACCACCACCACCACCACCACCACTACCACCACCACCACCACTACCACTACCACCACCACCACCATCATCATCTCCACCAGTCTGACTAGGCGAGAGTGTGTCATCGGGATTGTCGTCCTGCGGCTCCTCCGTGCCTGGTGCCATCATCCAATCCTCATCAGCAGTGGCAGCTGCCTCTCGCATGTGCTCCGACCCTCTTCAGTGGCCATATACTCACCCACATTAACCCCTGCAGCTTGAGCTAGTTCTGGGTCAGGCCTCCCTCCAGGTTGGTCCAATACCGGCTCACCCCTGTCCAACATCCACTGAGTGAGGGGATCTTGGTCATCTTCGGCAACATCAAATATATCATCGAGATTGATGTATTGCCTTTCATTCTGAGCCTGCTCCCTGGCATATTGCAGCTTCAACCTCATATTATAGTGAATAAATACGAGGTCATTTAGACGCTGGCTTCCCAACCGGTTCCTCCTTTGGGAGTAGATCATGCTGAATGTACTCCAATTCCTCTCACATCCAGAGGCAAAGCAAGTCTGAGACAAGATCCTGATTGCCAATCTTCGCAAGTTTGATGCACTATTGCCATAGAGATACCACCATTCAGCTGCATTATCACAAAAACATTAAGTTAGAAACTCAAAAGTCAAAAGACTCAAAACATTTATGCATCTAAGCCCTAAGGATCTAACTATATAAGTATCTAACCTGGATCCATGGTTTCTCTGCCCCGTACAGCACCAGCTCCACTAAAAGACCCAAATGCATCTCTAAACAATTTGATCTGCAATAATACAATCATTAGTATTGATTGGTTATCTAAATTATTTAAACAATTAATACAACTCACTAATCGTTTGAAATTCCCAATGTCTCACCTCATTGTGGCAAAATGATTGGACCATCTCATCTGGCTCCAACTTCGTTATCACCTGTATCAGGGCATCCAATAGGTTTGTGTCCAACCCTAAATGTTGACTATATTGATACTTAGGGTTTAGAAAATATGCTGCATAATTAAAAAAGCTTAAAATTAGTACCAACTACCAAAGTACCAATACCTACAATGCTACAAGCCCACAAGTCTACAAGACTACAAGTCTACAACTACAAATCAACAACCCAGAATATTTACTTACCGGCCCTATGAAGAGGATGCATCAGATGAGCTGTCCATCGTGCATCGACAATATCTAAGAAAGCCCGATGTCCTCTAGGGTTTGCTGCCTTTATAGCATCCTTCATACGCTCAAGGGATGCATACAAGTGGGGCATAGTGGGTCCCCTAAAGGAAGAGTCCACCATACGCAAGACCTTTACTATAGGATCTATGGTCTGCAACACTACAGTAACACATCTCCATAAATCATCAGATGATATTGTGTACTGTGCGGCGCGCCCATTGGTCGTGCGGAATTATCACAAGCTCATTAAGTCAATAGACAATAAATATCATACAAGATAATCATAAACTCATAATATAAATATAATAATTTATAAGATGAAATAGTAGATAGTTAACTTACTTGGATCCAGCCCAATCAAACCACTCCTGCGATGCAAACATGGATCTGAGGCCCGACTTCTTATCTTGCATGCTGCTCAAGGCGACGAAATTTGTCGCAAATCTTGTCGGACCAGGTCGCACCAAATCACCTCCACATGATCTCCGCATCATTGCCAAAGCAACGTTATGATTGTAGATGAAGTTGGTTACCTGTCTTGCACTCTCAACGGTGTTGTGGACAATGCTGATTTTTCCAATGTCCTTCAAAGATTAGGTCAATTGAATGTGCAGCACAAGGTGTCCACATAAGGTTATAATCAGGTGAAGCCATCAACACTTCACCGGCCTTCTTATAGTTGGAGCCATTGTCAGTGACAATTTGCACCACATTTTTCCTACCAACCTGGTCTATCATATCCTGCAGGAGACCCATGATATATCTGTGGTCTTTCATATGACCAGTAGCATCCACTGATTTCAAGAAGACAGTTCTCCAATCACAGTATACCATGAAGTTGATGATGGACTTTCTCGTCGAGCCAGTCCATCCATCAGACATGATGGTGCATCCATAAGTATCCCAAAAGGGTTTCATACTATCAATATACTCCTACAGCTCTTGCTTCTCCTCTTGAAGGAAGGTGGTCATCAACTCTGTAGGGTTGGGACCACTATATCCAGGGCCTGCCGCTGCAATAGTATCAATCATATTCGTATAGTATGGACCCTGTGCTGTGTTTGCTGGGATGTGATTGTAATAAATCCACTTTGACATTGCTTACTTTACCTTCTTTGCCATACCTTTCCATGTACCAGATATCTTGGGCTTCTTGGCCCCTTTTCTCCTGAATGTATCAGGATCCTGCTCCATGGTCGGGTCTGGACGGCGTGGATAATCAGATGGTTGCCGTGGTAGTGGCACTGAACGGTCTGAACCTGATGTATGAG
Source organism: Hakea prostrata (assembly GCF_041222555.1). Lineage (NCBI taxonomy): Eukaryota > Viridiplantae > Streptophyta > Magnoliopsida > Proteales > Proteaceae > Hakea > Hakea prostrata. Next base: position 72,373,593 of record NC_142602.1, read on the forward strand.
GGGCCCGCTGACTCTGTGATCTGCCAAACATGCCAAATACACCACCCCTCCCCCCATAATCAGAAGGTCTAGCCCTTGTAGGCCTAGATGGACTAGCTCCTGTAGCTCTAGCTTTGGCCATATCCTGCTCCTGATGGTGCAATCGTCTGCTCTCTGCCATGGCCCGCCGCATATCCCTCTCCTCCTGATCTCTGTCCACATCAATAGGATCAACATCCCTATCATCATCTGAATCATCCACATATGATGACGGTCCCCGCTTCGCATCATCTAGTGCTCCGTTGACTTTCCTCCGATCATCTTTCTTCTTCCCCTTTTGTTTTTGTAAATTCCTGAGTAACTTGATTACATCTGGATGGGCCTCTGTGCATTTAGTCACATCCTTTGAACTCCCAATGATGTGACCCTTGAACCTACTGATGCCACCTGAGTATATTCTTTTGTGACAAAAATTACACTCAGTTTTATTTTTGTCTCCATCAATAGCCGTACAATATTGCCATGCTGGGTCAGTCCTCCCTCCCCTCTGCTGATCTCTCGGAGTTGTCCCCGACCACTCTGTCCCTGTCCTTGTCCTCGTCCACCCTGGGAAGACCCAGTTCCCCTCTGACTCCCACCAGCAGACATGATGACTGTTGCATTCAAATAACATTAACAAATAACAACATCATTATAATTGTTTATACACATATAAACAATCATATATGAGATTATGAATATTGCATGTATGATATAATTATAAAAATAGCTGCCCATATCAAAACCGGCGATGAAGCCACATGGGCAACACAACCAACAGTTGAAAAATACTTATATAATTATTCCATAATTTTCAAAACATTTCCCCCCATTTTCCCCTATTTTTTGCATTTTTCATAATTATTGATATTTTTATTAATATCAGGATATTTTTTGAAAAATAAAATAACTTATTTTTGGGTCAAAAAATATTTCGACTCCGTGAGTCCGTAGATCGGCTCACGGAGTTCCACATATGTTTTTTCTATCATCATACAACCACTGTATCACTTAAAAAGTAATCATACAAGATAATCAAAATATCATTTTTTACCCACAAAAATAAAAAAATAAAATACTTTGCGGAAAAAAATTCCGACTTCGTGAAATCGTAGATCGGCACATGGTATTCAACATATATTAATTTCAAAATCATCCAACATCATATAGCATGCATTTTGTGAAAAATTACTTGGATAAGAATGGTTACCTGTTTGACAAAAAAACTCTCAGATCTGTGCGAAACGGCTACTGATCGACAGAAACAACGTGATATCCGGCAACAAGGAAGCAAGATGTACCCGTAGATGTCGAAGATCGGACGAAAATATAGTGAAAAGTGCGAAAAATGAGAGAGAGAAGCTCTGGAGAAGAGAGAGAAATTAAAAAAATTTATCGACCGTTAGCGATATATCGCGAGAATCGGCAATTTATCGACCGACTTCTCGCGATGTCGGTGTCGTTGGGGGGTGTCGTATCGCCCCCGAGTGACATGGCGACATATCGCCCTGTGTCGGCGATATGTCGCCGACATTTTGAACCGTGGGAATACATACTTTTATATAATAGTATCTAGAGATTTCAAATCTATGGAGTTATAATTTATAAAATTAGATGTTTGGTTGTGGAATGAAAACTGTGGATTCATCCTAAAAAAATTATTTGATCGACGTGATTTTTGTGAATGTGCAAATGTATAGCTTTTTTGAAATCTCTGGATTTCACCCCTTACCCATAAATCTACAGATTCACGTTTTTAATGTAAAAAGGTGAATCTCTAGATTTCAAGAATCTAGAGATTTTTACAACCAAACGGGTATAATTCTTAGATTCATGAATCCGGAGATTTGAAATCTCTAGATTCATGTAACCAAACAGGCCCTAAAGCAAATCTTGTTGGCATGTTTGAGATTCTTGCGTATTATTCACAATATGGTACATAAGTTTGCTTTTGAAATAGTATGACTAAATTATATTATATTGTAAAATCCAATATAAAATACAGAGAGAATTAAATACAAATAAAAGCCTTCCCCTTAGCTTTCAATCAAACGAAACCAAGGAGGATTTCAAGTACACAATGGATATCTAAGGAAATATCTCGCACCACAGGAACTTAGCAAGCAAGAAAATCCACACATATGTCAGCCTCTCAGGCATTACAATTGAACTTACATTGGAGAAAACTCTTGAAAACTAAGGTAAGGTGTCGTTAACTCAATCAAATTCCATTGTGGCTATTCAATTGTTCATAGGGAGATATAGTGGTCCTTCATATATTTGGGAAATCTTAGAGGACTTGCTGTTTTGAGAAGTTTTCTTCAATGTAAGTTCAATTACCAGGTCAGGGAGACCAACAAATGCATGGATTTTTTCACTTGTGCGGCTTACTCTTGTGCTGCAACAGGTCTCTTTAGCTGTCCAGTGTTTACCTGAAACCCTCTTAGTTGCCTCCAAAAGGAGGCTTAGTGGAAGATTTTTCTTCATATGTAATTTTCTATGTATTTTATTTCCTGATTTTATAATATAATATACGTCGCCTTGTTACCCAAAATTTTTTTTTTTGAAACTATAGAAATGTCCTCTAAGATACTCCAAATATACCAGCGTATCATTCTATGATAATCTGAATAGCTATCAAGAAATCTAAACAAACAATTATCCACTGCACGCTCTTTGCCATAGTCTCTTGAAGCATCCTTCGAATGGCACACACAAATCATCACATTGTTGTCTTCCGTGCCTCCTGTCATAGCATAGAGTACCTTACCATTGTTATCACGATCAATCGCACTATATTCACCTTTTGGTTGGTTGCCGAGCATTGTTTGAGAAAGTTCCCCATTTGTTTCCACCCTGTACAGAGTGATTCTCTTGACTTACCAAACTAAGCTCCCTCTACTTAATTATTTCCTTGCTAATAGGCATTGCCATCTTCTATTTATAGGATCTATTTGCTAATAGACTTTTTCCACTTCAAGTTCAACCCATGGTACCTTGTGTCGGCAATTTATCGCCGACACGGGGCGGAATTGCCGCTAGCGACACGAACCCCCCAGCGATACCGACATTGCAATAAGTCGGCGATGACTCAATTTTTCGAACCCATTGCTCTTCTTCCTTAGCCTTTCGGTTCCAGAGCTTCAGATGCAACAACACTCTTCTCTCCAAAATCCTCGAAGCCGAACCAAAACCAATCCTCACATCCGTCAAAACCCTTGCACTTGCAATTATTGCTAATCTTGGCTCGGGCTTCGACTTCCTTGGCACCGAAGTCGATGGATTAGGAGATTTCATTTCTTTTGTGATGGATCCTGATGTTCGTCCAGGTGAGAATTAATGGTGCGGGGACAGTTCCTCTAGACCCAGCAAAGATCCTCTTTTGAATTGTGCTGGACTCGGGGCGATGTTTGCCATGAAAATGCTTCGCATACGATCAGTTGGTCTGTCGCTCTCTTTAGATAAAGGATTACCACTAGGAAGCGGTCTCGGGTCTAGCGCTGCAAGTGCCACCGCTGCCGTTGTGGCTGTTAATGAGATTTTTGGCCGGAAACTGTCGACCTCGGATCTCGTTGTTGCAGGGTTGGAATCAGAGGCTAAGGTTTCAGGTTACTTGCGTTGCCTTGAGCTCACAAGATTTGTCTTGTCTACAACTCTGCGTCGTTTCTCCTCAACCACCAATGGCCGGATCAGTCGATTTAGAATTAATTAAATCGTCCGACATGTCGACAAGTTGGTGGTGTCGCCGGCCACCGACACGGCGACACCAGTCGACCTATCAGACCATGGTTCAACCTTACTGAAATTAATCCATTAAAATAAAATTAGTCGATGCCAAGCTTCAAACTTTGAATTCCCATTCTTTCTCAAGGGAATCAGCATAAAAGCTGCCTTGCCTTGAGATGCACTCAAAGTTTGGGTCACCATGCCTACATTTCTCACTGCATGATACATGCAATTATCGACATTAAAGCCTATAGCTTCTTCTTTTGTTCTTCAAAGTTTATTATAATGAGTAAGAGTTCCTCTATGGTGGAATCTTCCACGCTAGCTCCAATGATGGTGGAAAATGATTACAGTCACATGAATGGCAGGCCATATGGTCGAGAAGGAGAGAATAGTTAACTAATTAATTAATTAAACATATGAAAAGTATTGTTTTTTTGTGATAATAGGGTGACCATGCTCAAACACATAACACCTTTTTGATAATATCTACTTGTCCCAATGCACCCACCTATGCTATGTTTTACCCCCCCCCCCCCCCCCCCAAAAAAAAAAAAAAAGCAACCATGTGTAGGTGTTTCAATAAACCCTATTGACCTAGTCTAATCCAAACTCACCTTAAGCCTGATCCGATTTTAGCTCCATTTTTCCAACTCGAAGGACAAGCTTGAGTTACAAAATAATAAACCTTGACAGGGTCGGTTAAGATTCGGATTTCACCCTAGACCCAACCCAATCCTATGCTAGTTAAGTTTAATTAAAGTTATAATTAAAAGTTATTTAATACCATAATAGTATTTCAAATGCAATATTGTTTAGTTGATAAAACGCACAACTTGCAACAAAAAATTTATTGGTTCAATTCTACTTACTAAAAATTAGTATCAAGGTCAGTTAGGATTGGGGAATAAATGCCGAGGGTCGGGTTTTATTGTTTGTGCGGGTGGCATTCTATTTCCCTTATCTTTTTTTCCTAATGACACTTTTAAATTCAGATCCGCTCCATCTAGATAGGGCGTTCCTGGCCTATCCCCTCCCTTTTAAGTTGGGCTGCCCTAGATGGGCTGGGGAATAAGTGAATGGCCTACCTAAGTAGAGAGGATCTGAAGTCATATCATCTTTACAACTATATAAAGGTGACAATTTGGTAACCATATTGAAATCATCTATTTCAAGTTGTTTAAAAAATAGTATGGTATAGTTTTTAAAATCGATTTTCATTATGGTATGATATGGTGAGGTTTTGGGTGTGGTAGCTATGGGAAATATATTATTTGTATTGCTATCATATCATGTACGTAGTAAAATCTGGTTTGAGAATGAGTGAACTGAACCAGTCCACTCCACGGCACCTTGTAGTTCTGTTTCCTATAGCTCCTTCCAAGAGAAAAGAACTATTATGATTTTATCTACAAAGTGAACAGCTACAACCAAATACAGAATGGACAAAATATCTATTGAATTCACATTGAAATGTGAAATCTTATCTCTATTGATGGTTGGCCTCATTTTCCTTCCTCACTTCTTACATAATAAATAATGATAAAATTTTTTTTTTGGAAAAGGTAGTTGTGTATTAGAAAGAAAAGAAAAAGTTACAGTCTGAAATAAGTCTTCCCTTTATCGTCATCTTTTATAATACGAGACAACGCTTCAGGTAAAGAATGAGGAGAGAGAAATTTCATGTACAGATGGGTAAACCCAGCCAAAAAATCTGTTCCAACATTAAGCTCACAGACAACATGATAAAGCCTATATTAGCATAACCATCTCATTGAGTCTCGGATGTCACAGACATCCTCTGTTGCATACCATGGTATGGTAAACCGACCTAAAATCATCGCAATAGCACTCGATGAATCAGAGCAAATCTAGACTCTCTGGATAGAATGTTCCAAAGCTAGTACTAGTCATCGACGAATGGCCGTGAGCTCCATGCAAAGAACATTTGTTTCCAGACATCTACCAGCACCAGCGAAGATAACTTCACCCATCTCATTTCTCGCAAGAATCCCATATCCTCCTTGATTCCCCATGACAGAGCCGTCACAATTGAGAGAAACCCATTCCGTAGGTGGTTTATTCCAAGTTAGAGCATGTGGTCTTGAAATCCTATATTGCACCTTGATCTTCCAACGATGAAACAGAGACCGATTGCGTTCATTATCTATGACTGGAATTTATGTCACAAGGAATCTAAACCTCATATCATAAATAATACGGTTTAAAACATCAGTGTGAGTCTCCGACTTCCCCTGAAAAATGCGATTATTCCTCTCTATCCATAGACGATAGAGAAAGCAACAAAAACTGAATCGAAATAGTTTACCCATCAAATCCTGGTTGTTGAAATGAGAAGTTGCCCAGGTCAACTCTTTGCCCTAGCTAGATCTATCGCTTGGCTTAAAACCATGTAACCGAAGAATGAATTCCAGATCTGCTTTGAATATACGCAGCAAAAAATAAATGGTCATGTGTCTCATCTTCAGCAAGATAAAGAACACATGTTGGGTCAGGAGCAACACCCTAGGTAAACAGTCGACTTCTCATAGGGAGCCGATGATGAGCAGCCATCCAAGTAACAAACATGAACCTAGTTGGTACTATGGACCGCCACACCAGAGACCACCAATTTACGGTTGGAGCATGAGGCCGGATAACTTCATGTGCACTTTGCATAGAAAAATGATCAGAGGAAGTATGTAACCATATGAGGGAATCCTATTGAAGCCGCTGCCATTTTTTGGTTGTCTTGATCTCCTCCCATCTATCACATAATAAAGGATCATTGCAAGGGTTGAACCACCGATTGGCGGCAGAAATGATTTTAGATACTACATCATGATGTCCACGACCAATGGCTTCCACAATAAGGTCATTTGGCTTGGCAATCGGACCGTTTGGAAGCCATGGGTCATGCCATAACATAACTTGATTCCCATCTTTAATCAGAAAACAACTGCAAAGTGTAAGAGTAGAACGAATGTTCAGAATAACCTTGAGGGTATGTGAACAATCCCGGGGAATATGCATAGACCAAATAGAGTTGTAGCTAAACCACCTCTTGCGAACATACACACACCAATTTGTTGGAGCTTTAGAAGCCAGACATTAAGTATGGCGAAGAAGGGCAGTTCTGTTCCAAAGTTCAACCCTACGTAAACCCAACCCGCCTTCTTTAATAGGCTTACTTACCTCTTGCCAGGAAATTCGGTAGGATCCCACACCAGAAGTACCCTTCCATAAAAATCTACAGAATATGGATTCGAGGTGGTTTATAATGGGCTTGGGGAAGGCGAGGATGCCAATCCAATAACTCACAATACCACAAAGTACTGATCAAATGAGAGTTAAACGCCCGCCATATGAGAGAGTTTTGTGGGGCCATCCTTCCAATAGCCGCTCAATTTTCTCAATTAAAGGCATAAAATCTTCACCACGAAGTCTCTTAGATGAGAAGGGAATACCAAGATACTTAACTGGGAAGGAAGACTTGAAGCACAATGTTAAGAAAACCTGGAGGGCCATTAAACCTAGATGACTGGGATCCATTAAGAAAAATAACATAGCTAGGGTCCACCACGCACCTTGAAATCCAAGCAATAAAACCTGGAGGGAAATTGAGCTTGTGAAGAAGGGTAAACAAGAAGCTCCATTGATCCGAATCGAAGGCCTTGCGAAGGTCAATTTTTGCAGCAAACCTAGGAGGGCCCTTTTGGAGATGATAATCATGAACTACTTCTCTGCAAAAGAGAATGTTATCAGATATTTGGCAACCTTGTGCAACACAATCTTGATTCGATTAGCCAGAAGTTTGGCAATGAACCTGTAAACTTGATTGCTGACTGCAATGGGACGATAATCACTGAAAGAATTCTGCACTTGACCTTTCGGGATGAGGGTGAATCTACATAACTTGAGCATGTCAGGCATTTGCAGAGATCTGAAAAAAATCTTGAATAGCATTACAGACATCTAAGCCAATGATGTGCCAAGTTTTCTTGAAGAAAACTGCATTAAAACCATCTGTGCCTGGAGCACTGTCATCGTCTGTAGTCATCACAACATTCTTAATTTCCTCTGTTGTGAAAGGCCTCATCAAGGAACTAGCCTCTTCATTTGTGATAATTCTCTCACCATTGGGCTCAAGATGGGTACAAATGATTGGGGTTGAACCATTATACGCATTTTCAAAATAGTTTACTGCCTCATTTCGGATTTCATCTTCATCTGAGAGCCATCTTCCACTTGCATCTTGAACATTAGTGATCTTGTTACAAGCCCTTTGGTTGATAAGGGACCGATGAAAAAACTCGGTGTTCTCGTCACCTTCCTTAAGCCAAGTGGCAAAGTCAATACATAAATAAGTATGAGGTCAAGAGTTTAAATCCCCTTAAGATTTCGGGCAAAGTCAGTACATACTTAAATAGTTTATAAAGCTACCCCTTTGAGATATAGTCAAAGTGCACATAAATGATGAATCTCAATTAAAAAAAAACTAATAAATAATGGATCTGTCTTTGAAAATTTTTTCTTCTTTCTTTTTTTTTGGGTAAAACATTTGAAATTTCATTGACTAAAAAACTCCAACTCCAAAGACTTGGAAGATAACAATAACTAATATACCATAAACAATGGGAGTACTCCCAACCAAGATTTAAACAAAGTGAGGTGACAAGCGCCCTTAGAAAGAAAGTTAGCAAAAATGTAATTGATTTTAGGAATAAACTTAAACACAACAGAAACAAAGAGACTCCGATAGTTTAACAATTTAAAAAACTAGACTTTTACTGGAACAGTCAAAGTGAAGATCCGAATCCTTGAAGAGCTTGAATTACTAAGAAGCAATCATAATTAAAACCAGTAGCTTTTGTACACCTAGTGAGTGAGCAAGGTTCATACCATTGCCCATGGCCTTGAGTTTGATAGCTAAGGCCAATAAATCGCAACTAGGGGTGTAAATGGATAACCGAAATTTATCTTTGACTTCGCATATGCATCCTCTTAAGAGTATCAAAATCCATTCAATTACTAATAAGATGCGGATATGGTAATACCCTTTTTTACCAATTATTATCCGTCCGATAAAATTATCCGATTAAATTACTTACTTGGATTTATTTTCTCATTTTTATAAATTTTTTATTTGAAATATCTAACTAGTTTTTTAGATTTTCTACTAAAATAACTACCAAAGTTACTAAATTGTTAAATTTCAAGCATAGCCTCACAAATAAAATGCCAAAGATGTTGATAGGTAGTCGAAAGCTCGTGTTCAATTTGTATTCATTCCAATTTAGAAGAATCTACTTAAGAAAATAACTATTCGATTATCATCCGAATCCAACTGAATTCGTCCGATAACTGATAAGGATATTATCCAAAATTTTGAATCCATTGAAATATAATAGAATACAGATATGATATTACCACTATCTGATCCCAATTCGATCCGTTTACACCCCTAATCGTAGTCCCTTTGGTATTATGCTGCAATAAAAAAGACCATTAATTACCACAACCCGTACGCCCTTTTTCCTTCTCTATATGGATTGATTTGTTCCCCTATTTTATTAACCATACGATTTTTTAACAAAAAATAAAAATAAAAATCATAACAACCCATGTGAACGATGAATCACGTATAAACTAGTACCATTTTTATTGTCCAACCCGTGCCGTGGGTTTGGGTGGCGTTGGATACCTTTCAATGCCTTTGTAGGAAAAATACTGTTTTTATTTTCGACAACAACAGAACCACGGTGCTTTTATAGTTGTTGCAATTTGCAAAGGCACACTCTGGTTGTGGTCCAGTGGGCCCATGGGTGTCCTGAATCTGATAGTGACATATCAATGTACAAGAACGTAGGCAAAAGCAGAGTCTACAAGTAGGAAGGTTAGAGTGTTAGACTGTCTGTTTAAGTGCGTTGGAAAGTTACAGCTCCAAAGACTTCCAAACAAACAAAAAATCAAACAACTCCTCTGCCACACCACACCGTAACGGACCTTACGCGCTTGCTCATCAACGTCTCACTCAAAACTCGACTCACTTATTAGTTACCTCTCAACGGCTATAAGCTATTCATCTTCGATCCAACGGTTATTTTGACGTTTTTCAGATTTTATCGGATCAGGTCCGAGTAAAAGTGATCACGTTAGAATAGTGCCGGCTGACAACATGGTGTTGTTGCGGTGCCAAACGTGGCGTAAAATTCATCTGCCCTCAAGGAACAAAGTGTTGCCGACACTGAGCGATATACAATATGTCGCTGGAAAGTCAATATATCGTCAAATTCACCATATACAACAGAATTTTATTCATTTTTCATCGATTTTTGTCAAAATGACGTAAAACCTCTATAAGGCTTCGAGGGCGTTGCCCCCACATCCCTGCCGGGGCAGCCTCTCCAAACCCTATGTCCATCGACAACAAAATGTGAAGTATGAGTCATACTCAACATAATTGTATAATGAATTGTAAATTTTACTACATCTCTTCACTAGTTGTGTATTTGTGTTCTCTTTGCATATTTATATTAGTTTATATAATTTTTTTTTCAAATTTATAGTTTTGCCTACACATAATCGGACATGTGCCAATCAGAAACTTTAGATTAAGTAATGTTTCATGCAAAAAATAATGTTCCTAATATATTTATTAGCCTCAAATTAGGTTATACAACAAAATTCAAGCCAAAACGACCCTAAACACCTTCCGAAATTAAGAGTCGAATTTTCATCGACACCCTGCCAAAAATCGCCGACATGTCAGCAAAATGTCGCCGTGTTAGTGGTGTTGCTAGTCACCAACATGGCGACATGGTTCACTATGTTGGACCTTGTGTGCAATTCTAATAAATTTGGGCAAAAAAAAAAAAACATTATTTTTTCAAATAAAAATTATATTTCGAGCGAATAAGATTAATTAAAATTAATGTAACAACCTTCTGAAGCTTATCACCACCGGAATTATTATTTACCACGTCAGCAGCACTAACCTAGCAAAATGCACAAGTTACGTTTGAGAGTTTTTTTTTTTAAAACTTTTAAATACCATTTCAGCCTTTCAGGTTACAAACTTACAAGTTACAACACGCAATGCAGGGTGAAAAAGCAAGAGGAGCAAAGCCGTCAGCCGACACGAGAGGAGCGCGCGGGATCTCTCCATTAGACCAGAGAGAGAGAGAGAGAGAAAGAAAGAAAAAGAGATTTTGACGGATCGAAAACGTCGACAGAGTGAGACAGAGCCGGAGAGAGAAAAGGAGTTGGAAAATTCTCCGGTTTTTGGTTTCATTCTATTTGCAGTGATTTTGGCGTCGATCGAATTCGTTTGCTTTTACAGATCATATCTCACGAGGTGTTAAAAGCTGCTGCTCTTGTCTTCACGCTTCTTGATCTGGTTCGTTTCACTTTTTCTGATTCTTATCACGTTGTTGGAGCGGAGAATCTGAGATCTTTCGTCATTCTTTCTGCATCGGTTTTATGTGTTTCGAGTAGTTGCTATTACCGTTTGTTTTTACATGGTTGGACTTGTGGTGCTTCTGGCGAATTTTCTCTGAACCGAGAGCTATGAATCATTGAAAGGAGCAGAATCTGGTTCAGATTGATGAGATCTGCTTCTTGAATTTTGGATTTCGTCTTTATATTTCATTCCTTGAGATCTGGTTTCTCCGTTTGCGCTGAGCTGACAATGGCAGGTAATTCGATTTCATAGTCTGTATTCAGTTGGATTCTGTTTGCCGGCGAGTGAGATTCTATTTTTTCTCATTGGCTGACTTTGTGTATGATACTTATTTTAGGTGAAGGAAATATATTTTCGATTCAAGATGATGAACGGGCGAGAAAATCTGATTATGAGACTTCTGAAGACGAGAGAAGGAGAACTAGAATCAGATCTTTCAAGAAAACGGCAATGCACGCTTCTACAAAGTTATCACATTCTCTTAGGAAACGAGGTAAGCGAGTCGGCGATTGTCAGTTGCAATCTGTGTCAATCGAAGACGTTCGAGATGCGGAGGAGGAAGCGAAGGTCAGTGCTTTGCGTCAGGCTTTGCTCAAGAAAGATCTTCTTCCCGCCCGCTTCGATGATTATCACACAATGAGGAGGTCAAGCAAGTTATCATTTTTCGTAGTTTTTTTAATTTGATAATTTACGATATCATAACAGAGGAACATATGGTCTATACTGGGATATTGGTTCTTCTTTCTCCCCAGTAAAAAAAATATTCTGTTTGCTGTTGCATTTTAATAGACGAATGAACTATAGAGTCCTACATATACGTGTAGTGCCCTCAGGTTGCTTGTCTTTCTTGAATCAAATTACTGCTCTTCCTGTATTGTTGGAAAAGTCGAAGTTGTTTCCGATTCATAGTGTCTATTTTTGTTTACTTATTTTTTTTCTTTCTAAAATATATGTGGGAATTGATTGTTGCTATTATTCTTCTCTTTTCGTTTCCCTGTTTTGCAATCGTGTTTGTCCCCTTTTTTTTCTTCTTTTCAAACAAAAACCATTCAGTTCGCAGAGTGTTTTCTGAGTTCTCAACCTCTCAAGTCTATGGTAGCTAGCTCCTTCAACCTTTGTTTTAAGAGCAGTATTCTGTGGAAAAATTAAGATAAAACTGAATAGCATTCCTTGTCGCAACTTGATGAAAGATTCTTTCTTCTGATCAATTATCCAATCCGAGTATTTGTTTTTGTTCTGTCCACAGTGTTATTCATCCTCCTGAGTGAGCTGGAAATTGGCAGGAAATGCTAACTTCTGCTGTACAATTTGTATAGCTTTTTTCTGTAGTTCATATGCAGTATTTGCTCGGGGAGTCCTGGGATGGGGTTTGGGTGAGAGGTCCCATGCATCTGGAAGAATTTATCCTTTTGGCTTGTTCAGCCAGAATAGTTCACATGTATAAGAAAAAGGTCATCTGTGTGTGGTATTCAAACAAGGAACCTTTCATCTACTGGTAATGTGGGATAACGAACATTCCAGGGATATAGCTCCTGCACTAAGACTCATGATGGCACGGAGTAATCACGCTATCCAGATGAAAGGCAAAAATCCTTTCCGGTTGATGCTTTCTTGAGCACTCCCATAGTTCCCATGCTGGTTCAGAGTCCACACTCTGGGGCAGATGAGACATATATGATGATATCATGTCCTTCTGTCCTTGTAATGATATTTTTTTATCCTCATTTATGTAAACTTTTATACTGAAGGCCCCCCGGGGGGGCACTAGAAATAGTTCTCCCATGCTTGTAAGTTGTGATTTTATCTTGTCCCACAGGGTCTTAACTGTTAAATTTAAGTTGCACATACGTTCCAGTGGAGATGCATGGGTTCTGTAGGTAGTGGTGTCCGAATTTTAGAGGAAAATAATATTGTCTTAACAACATTGAGTAAATGAGTATGTTATTCAGTGTTTTCTGATGATTTTTTCTTTTAAAGTCACTGAAGATGGGTTTCTGTTAATGCAGATTTTTGAAAGCCAGAGGACTTGATGTTGAGAAAACTGTTCAGATGTGGGCAGAAATGCTTAAGTGGAGAAAGGAGTATGGAGTAGAATCTATAGTGAATGTAAATGTTTATTGAAAAACTCGTTTGTCTTTCATTTTGTTAGTGAATAATCTTTGCTACTCAGATTTCCCCCCTCTCTAATGATGCTGTATTGCCATGAACTGTCATTAGGAGTTTGTTTTTGAAGAAATTGATGAGGTTCTACATTATTACCCTCATAGTTACCATGGAGTGGACAAGGAGGGAAGACCTGTTTATATTGAGAGACTTGGCTTAATTAAACCTACGAAACTTATGAATGTCACCACAGTAGACCGGTTTCTAAAATACCATGTTCAAGGGTTTGAGAAGACCTTCTCGGAGAAGTTTCCAGCTTGTTCTATTGCTGCCAAAAGGCATATTGACTCATCAACAACGATTCTGGATGTACAAGGAGTGGTATGCTTTAAAGTTTCTCCCTACCATTATATATTTATTGCCATGTGGTAAAGTATCTCTTTATTCCTGATTTGTATGATTTGTTCAACTGGGCAGAATTGGTGGAGTGCCGTTAAGGTTGCACTTGATCTCTTTATGCACATCCAGAAAATTGATGGTGACAACTATCCTGAGGTGGCTGATTCATAAAGAAACTACTTAGAAATTGATAGTTTTTTTGAGTTCTGTTGGATTTTACTGTTTCTGTTATTCATACCATTTCATCATATGCAGACATTGCATCAGATGTTTATTGTAAATGCTGGAAGTAGTTCCAAATGGGCATTGAACTTCTTTATAAATCGGCTTGATAAAAAAACTGCCTCAAAGATACATGTAAGAAAATGTTGACTCAACACTTAATTCTAGTATATTCATCTTATGGTAGCTTTAACTAATTGTAATTGCTGGAAATTTTATGCTCAAGGTTTCTTATTTATCTGGTTTCTCAGGTTTTGGGTAATAAATGCCAGAATAAATTGCTGGAAGTTATAGACTCAAGGTAAAGCTCTTTATTAGGTATTACTAGTGCAATGTTATTCATTGTTTGGTAAATACGAATGAACTTTGTAGACTTCTTGCTCCAAGATTTACCCTGTCTATGTCATTCTCAACAGTCAACTGCCAGATTTCCTAGGTGGCTCTTGTTCATGCCCAAATGAAGGAGGTTGCATGAGATCTAACAAGGGACCATGGGATGATCCAAAAATAATGAAGGTATGTTTTTTCTACTTCTGTTCTATTAATTCATCAATTATTACGCATGAGCATCTGCCCAAGTATTCTGTATATTACTCATTATTTTTATGAACAGCTGGTGCATTCTGGTGAAGCTTCATATTTGACGAAAACTAGCAGTATTTCCGACTATGATAATGACCAAGTTAAAATATATGCAGCTAAGGTAACATGTGAAGTAAAGAGTTGAAGTTCATACTTGGACCATTTAGCCTTACGTTTGTGTTATTAAACTGTTTCCTTATTTCTTAGCCTTATGTTTGTGTTATTAGACTGTTTCCTTATTTCTTAGCCTTATGTTTGTGTTATTAAACTGTTTCCTTAATTTGTTACAGATTGCAAACAATGAAATATCCTCTGCTGAGTCAGGATCAGAAGTTGAAGTCTCATCAACTAGGTCAAGAACTTCTGCAGTTGTCCAGTTAACAACACTCCATGAAGAAGTGAGTTTTATTTCCTATATTTTTCCCTTGGTTACGCCTGTTTATACATGTTACTAGAATGCAGGTATCATGTGTGAATTAATGTTTATTTTCAAGTATCTTTTATTAGACGGTTCACTTGACTGAATAATTCATGTAATGAAAAACTTGGATTGAGCAGCTCTGCTGAGTAATATCAGTAGATTGTAGTTTGTTTCGGCAGGAGAACGTACTTACTTTGTAAGGTTGGTAAGCTTGTCGTTGTATGTAGATATGAATTCATCAGCAGACAACCTGTTTTGCACCTTCTTGGTTTGCTACTTGTATTGGTGATCTTTGCGATCTCCTAGCAAGCTCTGTGACTTCATGTGACCAACTCTTGTGTTTTGTAGATGTGAATTCTACACCACCAATGTTGCTGGATTTCCCTCATGGGATTGTCATGTTCTATGTAAAGGATGGACCTTGGTGCAATGGTTCCATTGTGACCAAGTGCTCATAGGTTGGAGTCTCTGGAAACAAACTCTCCATGAAGATGGGGTAAGGTTGTGTGGAGTATGACCTTTCCTCGCATGGTTCGAGCGCTTTATCTTGGTAGACATCTTGGTGGGCTAAAAAATCGAGATCTTGGTGAGATCTCATTGAGTTGGAGGAAAGATTCCTCCATCTCGTCCCAACTCAGTGGGCCATCTCTGTGAGTTTTAAGGGTCTTTTGGGGTTGGAATTGCTGTTCAGCCTATTTTAGGCCTTCTTAACACGTTGGTGGCCTAGATTGATGAAAAACTACTGTAAATGTATGTTCTATTTTGACCCATGATTTGAAAAGCTGTTGCTTTGAAGAAGTGAAGATGCAGACTTATAAAACATAAGTATACATGATTTACTTAATATATAAAAGTTTAAACTCAAATAACTATGATATATTCTGCAGTAGAAATGTTCATCTTCATCATATCTTCATCATATCTTCATCATTAATGTTTAAGTTTGTGAGTTCATAATCACATGACAAAATTGGCTTAGTTATGAGTTACACCAACTGAACCCAAAAAAAAAATAAAAAAATAAAAAGAGTTACACCAATGGAGTATAACACTTAAAATACTAATGTAGAACATAGATTCTGAAAAAAAAAATTTGGGATGAAATCTCTCTTTTATTGAAGTTTTGGCTGAAAACCTCTTCAATCTTTGCCATAGATGTTATAGGAGTCTTGTTAATGAAATCTAGTAGGTCTTCCGCCCAACACTACGACAACAATTCCAGCAAACCAGGTTTTTCAGTGAGGCCGGGAAAGAGGACAAGAGGAGTGAGATTTCATCGAGATTGAGTTGAGATATCCAAACTCGATCAAGTTGGGGGATATTTATACCAGCAGTTGGACCAAGATTGATCTGAGATCTTGACTCGCACCTATTCTTGTCTCTGTCTTCAAAAAACAGAGATATCTTGCGAGATCTCAAATATCATGTTGGCTAGATGAAAATTGAGATCTCGAACCATGGTGGCTGAAGCCTTAAGAGCTGGGCAAGCCCTTCTCTTGTCATGTTTTATGTCATTCCTCATTATCTTCATGAATAAATGTAGATACAACTTAGACTGCCACATGGGTAATATTGAAATATGCTAGAAGAATTGGTTCATTGAGTGATCGGGTGGTGGTGCCCTGTCATCTCTATTCTGTATGATGGTTTTCAAGAGCATGCTTCAGGGAGGATCTTCTTATGACTAATGTCAAGTGCTACTTCTCAATAGAGGGTGCTATCCAAGTTTACTTGATATTTTTATTTATGAAATCAAGATATTCCATCTTATAAGTTTACTAAAGAGTTCAAGCCATGTTGTAGATGAGTCATTATACTATATGCTACAATTGTGGCTATTAATGATGAAAAAAAAAAAATCACTGTTTCCCCACACTTCTAGGTTGAGAGATTGCTTATGTCAGTTTTTATTTGTGATTGTCGGTGCATGTGAGGATTGTGATAGGTTACCATATGTGTTAGCTGTTTTCATTTTAGATCAATATTTACATTTCAAACTAGTGGATTCCACAGCTTTGAACTTTGTAATTCAACAAAGCCTTGCTAACACCCTCCCATCCCCAACCCTAGAACCTCCAGTCTGGCCCTAATTCCATAACTGTAGGGTTTTCCAAACCCTAGAGGACTGCTGATTCTCTTGAAGAGGATCCTGAGGGTGGACCTACATCTAGGGCTTTTCTTCAATCCATCAAACCCTAGATCCTTGTTCACATCATCTTGCGTACTATTTTGTGATACTGCATAGTTACATGTCTCTAATTCTGCATCATCTCATCTACAACACCTAGTCACCCAACCCCCCCCCCCCCAAATAAAGGTCAAAGAAAGAACAGGAATATTAATTTCTTCTTCATTGTTGATTGACTTTTCTCAGGAAAGAATAGATGGTCCTGTAGCGCTCAACAGCCAGGTTGAGTCAGTTGGTGTTGCTACCTCAGTTAAAGATGTCAACTCAACAGGTAATCAAGCATTTACCAATGTAAAAACTTAATACTCACATTTAAATTTGCTACACAATCATTAAATTAGTATAATTTTGTTACTACAGCCAAAGGCTTTAACTGTACCAGTGAATTTTTTGCTGGGGAATTCTGGGTTAAGTTTGTTCCTACATCTTCCAACTATCTTGTTTATAGTTTTCGCGGTGGCTGCTGCACTCTGGGTTTGCATCACCAAGGAATACTCTTCATTTTTTTATGATGATTTTCTACAGACAATGTTAGTATGCATAGATCAGATAAAACATGAAGTAGGTTTCAAACAGTGACAAACTTGGGATAAGGAACAGCATATCTCAAATGATCTATGTGATTTTTGTCAGTGAGTACTAAGCATAAAGAAGTGATCAGTAAATAACATACTTTCTCCTAAGGAGTTACACAGAAAACAGAAACTAGATATTACTTTCCAAAAAATGGAAACTAAGACTAGGTTTAGTTTACTTATCAACCAAGCTACAAATAAAGTGGTAGAATAGTAAATATATCCTATAGTTAATGTATACATGACACAAGTGTACCCCTGCAGTACACTTGGTCATGTAACCCTTACACGTCGCAACTACTAACAATCCCGAAGTCAAAGTAACCCTCTTCTGGAACATAACAAGATGGAAAGGATATTGTTTCTGATCCACTTGCAATCTGAAAGAGGAAATCTCTCTTTCCATGCCATGACCTGAAAACACTACTGGAAACCAAAGTATCCTATTCAAGGTTAACAGACAAATTGAATGTGATTAAGATTAAGAAATATTTTGGCATGTCACTGTTCATGTTCTGAAAAGCTGGGGTTCTTTTCAGTCCAGTTTCATTATCTGTCTCTTGGAGCTTTTTTTTTTCTCGGTAGCATAGAGAGTATTTCCATTTGAAGATCTTCATTCCCATGATTTTGAAGCCAGAGATACTGTTTTCTTGGTACAGTTTCTGTGTCGATTTCTATTGAATCTGACCACATGTTTTTATTTTTCCTTGTGTAACTTACAGTGTTTGCTTTCATGCATGGCCATGGCACATGCTTCTTACCGACTCTTTATATTTGTACCAGATGATTCAACTGATCAGGTTACAGAGAGGAGACCAAAGAACTACATTTCTCACTTAACAACTGTAGTGTCATGGTTCATACTTAAAGTTCTAGCTGCCCTACATATTGTACACTTTGGGTTCAGCAGGATCTTTGCAGCAAATGCCAGGACCCAGTTGGAAAACCAACACAATCCAGAATCAGAAAATCCGAGTCCTAAAGACCAGCTAGCTTTACAAGCTGCTAGGGAAGACTTGATCCGACCTTGTGTGCAGAGACTTCAAAGTTTAGAAGCATTGGTTGCTGAACTGACCAATAAACAAGTGAAAATTCCTCCAGAGAAAGATGACATGCTGCGGGAGTCACTGCTACGTATTAAATCTATAGAATATGACTTACAGAAGACAAAGAGAGTAAGGAAATTTTCTTCTCACAACCTGATTAATTGCGTAATTGTAGTTTATAAGAATTAGAGTTTTTAGCAGCTTTTTCATTGAAATATATTTTAGTGAACTTTTTTTTTTTTTTGATAGGCGCTCCATGCAACAACATCGAAACAAGTGGAACTTGCAGCATCGCTGGAGATTTTGAAAGAAACTAACCTAGTAAGTTCTTGGGTCCTTTTAGGCCATTAAATTCCAGATTCTGATTTTGTGAATTGCAAGAGATGCCTGTTCTTTTCGAGTAGAGTTTAGAAGGTCTATTATTGGAGTAAAACCCAAGACCAGATAGGTTTCAAAATCCTATGTGCAAGCAGAATAGAAGGTGCTAAAATCAGTGTCGGCAGATTTTTAACGGCTCCCAAAATAGAGCTCAGATAAGTTCCAATTTGCTATAAACCCTAGGTTTCAGTCACATCATGATAAGCAACCAGGTAATGAAAACAGAAACAGTTAATGTTTTATCTAATTTGTAAACCCCCAAAGTCTGTGCCAGTCCAACTGTAGGGTTTATAGTTAGACTAGGTACCGAAATAGAAACTTTAATTTTTTTCAGATCTAGTTACTCCAACAGAAACCCAAGCATACCTGTCAAGGGCACCACCTAATGTTTCCAGTTGCCTTGGTCGCCTTGGTAGCCTTGTTGGTGTCAGGGGTGGACCCACTAAGGGGCCTGGGGGGGGGGGGCAGATTTTTAAAATTTTTGAAAATTCTCTTAATTTTTTTATTTTTTATATTAATTTCCTTCATTTTTCCAGTTTTTTCTCTTCTCACATGTGAAATATCATTATTTGGCCCCCCCAATATTGAGAACAATTTTTAATTATAAAATAATGGGTATAAATGTCATCCCCTGTTAAAAACTAACTCCTCAATCCTTATTTATTCTCCCCTCTCTTCTCTCTCACATTTTTTCTTCCTATTTATTATCTTCTCTTTCTGTAAATGTGGGTTAAAGGAAATTTTTGAAAAAAATCTTATTAGATATTCAAAATGTCATTTCTAATTAGAAACTAACTCCTCAATCCCTATTTATTCTCTCATATCTCCTCTCTCCTCTTTTCTTCTGATTTATTCTCTTCCGTTTCTTTCTTCATATTTATTCTTCCCTTTCTATAAGTGTGGGTTAAGGAAAATTTGGGAAAAATTCTTCTCCACAATTAGGTACTCTTTCTCTTTCTCAATTTATTTATTGTTTCTCTTTTTCTCATTTTTTAATTATTCTTTATTTGATTTTATATTCTTTGTTTCTTTATTTCTTTTGCAATTTTTTTTATTTGATTTTATATTGTGAATAAAATATATATAGTTAGTAAGGTAACTAACTACCATTAGTTTGTGTCTCTTACCTTAAAAAAAATTTGGTTTGCATTTCTCACTCTTTAGGGTTGAAGTCATGAGTAAATTTTTTTTTTGTACTGATGCTTTAATTTACCTATATCTTATTAAAAAAATATTATTATCAATAATTTACCTATTTTTTTCAAATAAGTGTGGGCTCCACAAAATATATGTGGGCATTTTTCTTAATATAATAAAATAATTCATAAGTGGGACCCCGAATGGGTCTTGTAAGGGCCCACACAATATGTGTGATAAAAAAGCAATAGTGCTTCCCCAATCTGGACTTCCATTCTTTGCCCCCCCTATTGAATCCTGGTTCCGCCCCTGGTTGGTGTCATCTTGCATATAGGCCGCCTGCAACACTTTCGACTTGCCTAGATGCCATGACCAAAATCTGTCAGACAGATGCATACCTACTCTTAGTCAAACCTTCTCTAGGTATTGAGATCACAAAAATCCAAAGACTGCTCAATTTAATGGCTGGAGTCACTAGGCTTCACAGATCAGCAACTCAATAATATAGTAATTAAGATGTGTCATAGGAATAGTTAGCATCAAGAAATCCTGCAAACAGCCCTCTTCCTCAAAATTCACGGAGCAACAATGTGTAAGTACTCAACAAAGTATTAAGTTTGTAATATAGCAATAGATGTAAAAACTACTATTGAAAGAGCAAGTATTGCCAAAACAAATTATAGTAAAGAGGAGGTATGACAAGGCGGCCTTATTCAAACCTTATTAGTGCCTCACTAGTCACATCTAGCTTCCTGCTATGGTTTTCTGCATCTTATAGATAACTCCTGACATAAGTTAAAACAGAAAATAGCCACAGTAGTGATGTAACCAGCCCTAGTCAGCCCCCAAAAGGGCCCAAGCCCATCCATGAGCCAGAGCCCACCAAAAAGGGGCCGAATCTGTTCAGGGTTAGAATGGTCATTTTCCTACCCCTTGGTCGAGCTATATTGGTTTACCAAGTCTAGTTTTATTTAGGAAAATGATTCTGTTTTTATTTCCTACTTTTGGAGTCCTAGTTGTTGAGTTAATGTTGGCCCTTCGATTGTTAGTTTGGAGCTGTAGTAGGTGAGGATAGGGTTCCCTAATTTGAGGAACCTTATCTTAAAGGAAGTTCTATTTTAGTTAAGATCTATTTTAGTGGTTAATTGGATACCAATTTAGTAGGGATTCATTAGTTGAGTCTAGGATGGTTAGTGGAGGCTGTAATAGCCTAGTTATTCATGTATTTTTCAGTCTTGATTATTGAATTGATTGGAAGTTTGAAATTTGGCTTGAGAAGTCCTGGGATTCCTCTTGGGACCCTGCGGCTGGATTAGAGTGCTTTTACTCTCAGTTTTGAGATTCCTTCATCATTTTAAAGCTTCATCTGCAGAATTCCAGCAAGCTCACCACAAATTCAAGCAAGTCAAGACACCTCACCCATCCCCAACAGTTGCAGCCATTCCCCACCCCAACCCCTAGCCACCGTGGCCTCTTCCCCCCTCTCCTCCTTCCCAGTGATACCAGGTCCTAGCCTCACTAGGATTCCCTCAATCCCAGCCCCAAAACCCATCATTCTACACTTCCTAGAGTCGCCTAAACCTGTAGAACCCAGTCCTAATCTTACAATCTCCAAAGCAGCCCTGATTCGGTATTCAGAATTTCTGCACTTCATCTTCTTCCTTGAGAAGAGTTGCAGATTTTTAAATTCCAGAAAACCCTAAATCCTTCCAACCTTAACCCGTGCTTCTCTGAACGGTTTCTGATCTGAATGCAGGAACAGCAACCCTAGTCCCTTCCCAACCCTAGCCGAAACCCTAAATTTGCCCTATATTTCAAATTTCAGATTTGGGTTTTGAAATTCAACAAAATCCAGATCTGTTTCTCCAAATCCAGCAGCCTTATAAACCCTAAAACTCTTAGCCAAAGCCTTCAGAAGCCCTAATTGAGTGCTGGTTCCATTCTAGAAGATCCTGATTATCTAACCCAAAACCTCGGGAGTAGCTTGTCAAGTTTTGATAGGTATGTGTAGTGTAGCCTTCTTTTTGTTTAATTGTCAGGAAGTAAACAGCAACATGGAACCTTACAGCTTAGAACTTCCCTGAATTGGAAACTTTAGAACTTCCCTGAATTGGAAACTATCACAACTAAAAGCTTATTATGACTCATAACTTCTATAGCATTGGTAAACTCTATTATTTAGTAAATTAAAACTCATATGACTAGTATCTGACTACGGTAGACTAGAAAGAAGAAACTAACATTAAAATAGATACCATTAGTCGTCCACTCAGGGACCAAGTTTGGATTGACCTTCTGGCCTAGACCTGGTTGAAAACTTTGGACCAAACACAACTAGAAGAGCTGACTAGTATGCATATCCTTTCTTACTACTTCATCAATAGTCAATTCAGGCCCATCCCTATCTCTTTTAGCTCCATCCAGTCGAATCTGATCACTCTTCCTTAAAGGTGCTCTAGTGGCCTCCTTTAGACATTCCCATACCACCCCAAGCAGCACTCTCTTAGCTTGTCTTAAATTGATGCAAAACCCAAGTCAGATGTAATATATTTACTCCTTACTCTCTCTTTCCTAGTCTTGCCACACATTCTCCTCAAGATCCTCATCTCTGCTTATTTTGTTTAAATTGTCTCCTCTTGGTTGCCCAACATTTTGCCCCATAGGTCATAGCTGGTTTGAGAACTATCTGTAGAAGTTTCCTTTGAGCTTAATAGGCATATGTTTGGAACATAACACACCCAAAGCACCTCTTCACTTCAACCATCCTACCTTAGTCTGGTGAGATATATCAGCTTTATTGCCCTCATTGTTACTGGTGGAGCCCAAGTATCTAAAACATTTACTTTGCAGTATCCCTTGATACTCAAGTGTCACTACTTCATTGCTTCTTATAGTTTGATTGAAGTTATACATCATATACTCAATTTTTTTTCTACTTATGTTAAAACTGCCTGATTCCAAAGTTGATCTCCATAGCTCCAACTTTGCATTAATCCCAGCTATTGTCTCATCGACCAAAACAATACCATCAGATAAAATGGAATACGCCAATGTGCCTCATCTTGTATGTGGCTATTTAGATAAACATCATGAGTGCAAACAAATATGGGCTTAAAGCTAACCCTTGGTGTAGTCCAGTTGTAATTGGGAAATCATTAATTTTCTCTTTTGCTGTTTCAACATTTGTCACGATGTCTTTATACATGTCTTAAACTATTTTCACGTAATTGCTTGAGCACCCTCGTTTCCGTAAGATATGCCAAATGAGCTCTCTAGGGACTCTATCATACACCTTTTCTAAATAAACAAAGATCAATTGGAGGTCCTTTTTGTGGGTCCTAAGGACTTCCATAAGCCTCTATAGCAAGGCAAATAGCTTCAGTTGTCAATCTTCTTGGCATAAATCCAAATTGTTTTTTTATTTTTTTTTTTATATATATATATATATATATATATATATATATATATATATATATATATATATATATATATATATATATATATATATATATATATATATATATATATATATATATATATATATATATATATATATATATATTTTGCTCCTGGGTCTTTTTCCCTGTCTTTCGGCCGTCCCTCTTCTCCCTGCCTTTTATTTCTAATATCCAGCACTATTGTCCTCCACTCATCTTGCATTTTCTTTGTAATCCAAATTTTGCTAAACAACTTTATTATCCAAGAAAACATGCATATAATAATATTGGTCAAGGAAATGATCCTTACTTTTGGCATGCAACTGGCCAAGTTGCTTTCTAAATAAGTTGTCCCCCCCCCCCCCCCCACCCCACCTAAAAAAAAGAAGAAATAAAGAAGACCAAGTTACAGAGTAATCAGACACTAAAGATGTGGCCTAGCAATGTTCATTTTCAAGCATACAGATTAGGTTTTTCGTGGGTTCACCACAAGCTTGGCCTTATACAGTTGTAGCAAAACATGACCCTTGTAATCAAAACTCTTTAGTTTGTAAAAATGTGAGTTGAGTTTGAGCATACCATTCCCTATCCTTGGGGTGTTTGTATGTTAGCTTCTAAACAGTGGCCAAATTTCTCCTCTCTTACATCAGATATCAACGGCAATTACTTCCCATAAGTTCAAAACTAACAACATCTCCTATTTCTATTTTAGGTACTCTAGGAATCACTTGAGTTCCCATAAGAGAGCAGTAAACAGCATACATTAGTTCTCAATTTACATCTATTTATTGCTTTTCATTTTCTTTTTTGTAAGTGGAATCTGGTTAACAATCAATGGAATAGAAGAAAACTTGTTAATAATTGAGGAGAGAAAACTGTATCCATAAGACAACATTGTTTCAGCATAAGATATTATTCCAGTTCCAAAGATTTTACATGTTGACAAGTTGTCCAACATTTATTTTCGTCACAAAACAACAGTGGAAAGAATTTCCAACTTTTTGAACCAAAAATTTCAAAGTATTACACTGAAACAAATGGAGCCTATTTGAACTCATAAAAGGGAAAAGGTTTCCTTTTCAACGTTCTAGTTCAGGCAAGTTAATGGCATTTTTCACACCCCCCCCCCCCCCTAAAAAGAACAAAAAACAAAACAAAAAGGGTTTCTGATTCTTCATTTTCTATTCTGTCCTTCAAAAGCCCCGCCTTTTCCCTTTGAGGTGGGGGTATAAATTCTGGTCTATGCATATGCTGATGGTACACTTGTCAATCAGAGGAGAGATTCTTGCTGGTTTAAGATCTGCAAGCCAATACCCCCCGAAAGCTGAACGCGTTTGCAGACAAGATAGAAGCTCCAATCAAGTGCAGAAGGTTCCTTGTCTCATATTTGAGATGCTGATGTTTAACTAACCTTGGTCAAACCCGCCAGATTTGAGTTCAAGGTTCATATAGCTTTACTCTGATCTCTTGTTTTTAGCTGTTAAACATTGATTTCTCTCTTCTCACTCTAGCCCTTGTGTTGATTTTCTGTTTCAGAGTTCTTCGGGAGTTTGCAGTCAGGCATGAAATCACCATAACCCAGGGGCGGCAAGGGTGTAACTGTCACCCATTGAAAACGAAATACATAATATTCAGTTGTCACATGCTGGTTGCCGCTGCATGAAATTTCTTTTGTGATGTTTTATGTATATCTTGACACACTTCATTTGTATACAGTTTTCACATCAACATTCATGTTGATTACATTTACATGCAGTCTTCCAGTATTCGTCACCAAATCCTCCTAAAGTGAACGGATACTAGTGCAACTTCTAACATGCAGTGCTACGTTACATTCTGAACTACCAGGATTTGATTTTTACCTTACTGAAATGTAATTTCTCAGTTTTGCAGCGTAATCATGTCCAACTTGAGGCGCAAAACCAGTGGTCACTCGTGCAGATGGATTGAGTGCTAATCCAGCTGTATTTGCTTTAGTCTTTGATGGTTCCTGAAATATATATTTTTAGCAATGCAAAAACTTACGGGGAGGGAAGAGAAAGTAGTTTTTTGTACCAGAATGTAGTGTGGTTTTTCTCAACGTTCGTTTTTTAGTTTTGTGATGGAAGATAGACTTATGAGGATTGGTATATATATTAACGCTCGTATAGGTCTATGATTTGGTGTAATTTTGTCCGATCTGTTAGATACTACATCGAAAGCATATGGGTTTTACAATGCCCGATGCTTGATGTTTAAGGATAGATAGCCTTCAAGTATCTCCATGTATTGAACGATTTGATGGTGGTGAGAAAAGCCATGCGTTATAGTCTTGTATATACTGTGGCTTCTAATAGATGTGATTAGAAGGTAAGGATTCATATGGTCTATTCTGGTTAATTAGGATAAGGCTTGTGTTATGATTCCTCGATGTTTAATCTATGGCTACACGCTAGTGAGCCACCGGTTGGTGCTATGGCTACTACAGAATCGGTTGGGTTTCCTAAAATGCATTGTTGGCAAAAAAAATTGTTCAGATACCAACTTTGGAAGAAATTAAGAAGACTGTGTTTCTCCCTTGGGCCTTACAAAGCACCAAAATTTTATGGGTTAAATGCTTTCTTTTATCAAAAATCTTGGGATTTCATTAATGAGGATGTTTTTAAATTTGTATCCGATTTCTTTATTTATGGAATCTTCCCTCAGGGGGTGAACCTCTTTACCTTGCTGTGTTTTATCCCAAAAAAGGACAATGCAATTGTTGTGTCTGATTTTAGACCCATTAGCCTTTGTAATGTGTCTTACAAGATTATTGCTGAAATTTTTGCTTGTAGATTAAAGGTGCTTCTGCCCAGCATTATTTCTCCTTGTCAAGGGGCCTTTGTGGCCCAAAGACAAATTACGGATAATATCATGATTGCCCATGAAATTTTTCATTACATGTACAAAACATGATGTAAGAAAGGTTTTATAGCAATTAAGCTAGACATGTCTAAGTCTTGTGTTAGAGCTGACAGAAGCATCTTAATTAAAATCTTCTAGTTCTTAGGGTTTGATGAGAATTGGTGCAACCTTATCAAGGAAATAATTTCCTCTTCGACTTTTTCAATCAAAATTAAGGGATCACCATACTCTTGGTTCTCGGGTTCACGGGGTCTGAGACAGGGGTGCCCATCAAGTCCCTATCTCTTTCTTCTCATCATGGAGGTGCTATCGCACCTTCTAGATGAGTATAAATCTTTGAAACTGCTTAGTGGTATTAAAGTTGGGAGGGGGGCACCATAAATCTCTCATTTGTTTTTTGTAGATGACATTTTCTTATTTTGCAAAGCGGACAAAGAAGAAGTTTTGGCCCTAAAAGCGGTTTTGGAGCTTTTTACCGATCTGATCGGGCAGGAGATAAATTTCGAAAAAAGCGGTGTGGTTTTTCAGTCGGAACGTCGGTTGAGAAGATCGGAATGCAATACTCTCAATTTTAAGGGTGCCAAATATCATAGGTGGAACAATGTACCTCGGATCAAACTTGATGCCGGGCAGGGCGAAAGCAAGAACATTACAAACGGTGGTGAATCGAATGGCCAAGAAATTAACATTGTGGAAGGTGACCAACCTGTCGTATGTAGGGAGAGGGGTCTTGATGCAGACATCAATCCAATCCATGGCACTATACCAAATGCAATGTTTAAGATTCCCCAAGCTTACATGCAAAAAGATAGATGCACTTTGCCAAAGATTTTGGAATGGGCAAACTCAAAGTGGCAAAAAGCTGAATCTAATCTCTTGGAGTAAATTTTGTCAGCCAAAGCTCTGGGAGGAATGGGTTTCAAAAAATGGAGGATTACAATACGGTCTGGTTATCAAAACAAGGATGGCGAATAATGACAAACCCGGAGGCTCTATAGGCACAAGTACTCAAAGCTAAATACTTCAAGGACATATTTTTTTTATCCTTTGGTGGCCAAAAGGAAAGGGTCATGGATATAGAATAGTATCACAAGTATCATACAAAAGCTTAGGACAATGGTGGCGATGAAAGTTGGGAATGGACGAAGCACATCCTTTTGGTTCGACCCGTGGGAACAAACTCAAGCAACAACCATGACAATAGATCAGGATTTCAATAGATGGCCTCGATAGGCAACAGTGGTAGATGTCGTACAAGAGCTGCAGAGCCATAACAAGGAGATATCTTTAAACCCAAGCCTAGTATTAACTTTTCCATTTCCTCTTTCCAATCTAGAAGATTCTTGGTCTTCGATAATTTCTCCAAATGGAGAATTTTTGGTCAAAATGGCCTTGCGAGAAATAATTAAACAGCGGTTCGAGACGAATGATAACCAATTCGCGAATTGGTGGACTTTTATGTGGAAGTTACCTATACACCCAAAATTTAAGGTTTTCTTTTGGTGTGTCTTAAATGCAGGGTTACCGGTTTGTGCAAAACTCGCTCAATGGACAAACGTGCAAGCGGCATGTCCAATATGTGGGAAAACAGAGGAATCAATATGGCACTTGTTCATTTCATGTGATTGGGGGAAAAGAGTCCATACTGCAGGACCATTAGGGTTACGCACTGAAAACTGGACGAACACATCTTTTCTAAGATGGTGTCACGACAGGTTTTCAAAATTAAATAATGCTAACTCCCGGTGGTTCATGTCGGTCTTCATAATCACTTTCTATTTCACTTGAAAAGAAAGGAATGAAAGGGTGTTTAACCAAAAAACACCCAACCCCCTAAAGGTGTTACAAAGTACTAATCATTGGATTAACGCTTTGAAACTACATAGGGAAGAAGATAATGTACTCCCGACCAGTTGTACAAATTATGATTTAGAAGAAAATGTTTTCAGGAACATACCACAACCTAACAAAAATGTTTTAATGTGTGCAGGGGTTCCTAACTAGCTGATAGGAGGGACAGGATGGAGCATGGGGGGATATGCAGAGATGGACACCTACTGTCCGTCAATTTTGGTAAAAAGAAGATCAACGGTACTCTAGAGGCAATATTGGTTGGACTACAAATGGGAATGGATAAAGCGGCAGAGACAGGGATAAAGATGGAGGAAATCTGGACTAACAACCACTACATTGCAGATATTCTACCAACGCCTTCAAGAGGAAAATGGTCCCTTGGGGAATTACCTAGGTTAATGGATCTGGCTGAAACCACACAACATGTGAAGTTTAACAATTTCCCTAACCCAATGCTCCTAATGTTTTTTGAAAAACATGCATCCATATCAGCTAATCAATCGGATGACTGTAATAGCATAATATTCTTATGCCCCCCCCCCCTCCCCAAAAAAAAAAAATCCATTATATTTTTCGAAGACTTATCTCTAAGATGGAAATCTAAGCTAATTAGAGAATCTCCAACAAAATATATCCTTTGCTAGATAGGGTCAAAATTAGGGCTTAGAGTTGTAATTAAATACAAAATCAGATTTAGGGTCGGGTAGGCAAGGCCGGGCCAAACACTCAACCTTGGCCTCTCCGCTCACGTGGACCTTCTAATCCAACTTTCCCATGTTCACTATCTCATTTCGGTAACTTAGGTCCTTGTAACAAATGACACTGGACCACCAACCTGATTTTAAGAACTTTTTGTCCAACTCATGGCAATCTATCCCCCCACCATCCCTCCCTGTTAAATCCCTTGCTTGACCAATTGTTGAGACCCTAGAATAGATATAGCTTTGGCCTCATCCATAACCTAAAGGTGATCTAATTAATAGGTGACATGGGTGAACTTGACTAGAGTGGACAAATTTAGACCAACTAGGTTCAATAAGGATCGATCAAGACTGGTCGGATCACAAACAAATGTATTACTCATAGCTTGTGTGCTAAGCAATAGAGAGTACAACTGCTTCTCGAAGACTTAGGAATAGATTCATGGTCAAACATGGAACATATAGACTAGATGACCAAGTAAAAGGGGATTAATCCTTATGGAATGACGAATCCAATTCAAACTCAACAACCGCAACATTGAAATTCTCATAACGAATAAGACTCCACTTCTTATGAGAAGTATAGAACGATCCTAGAGTTCAAGTCAACCTTCATCACCATGCAGCTAAGGTAACCTCTTACAAATACTATATAAGCCTACCCCATGTCAATAAATAGGTACGCACTCTTTGGTTACTCCCTAGCATTCTGAGCTCTGCTACTGGTGTTCTTTTCTTTTAAAGCTGTGTGCTTCCATTGACTTGATCGTTAGAGACGTTGCTCGACCAACCCAGTTGAACATGTGTTTTGTAGGTCAGTTCGCTTGCACGCCGAACTGGCTTTTAGAGCAACCGTTTTTGGCGCCGTCTTTGAAAAATTGATAAAAAGGCCATCATGCATATGAGATCAAGATTGCTAGTTGGGGGTAACCCAAACAAGAAGGATGGATAGGACGTCAATAAAGAGGATGCACCACAAGGAAAGGAAAAAACTCCTCCTCATAATGATGCCCTCACAGGTTCATCTAACTAGTTTGTGACTATCAGCAAGTTTAATGAATTACAAAGGCAATTGCTGGAGATGAAAGAGTTGATTAGGGCCAACATTCGTCAACAAGTAATTCCACTTGGGACTGGCCAATAGGAAAATCCTTTGATTCTTGATGGAGAACAGGATGATAGAGCATCAAAGCAGCGAGATGGACAAGCACCTCCGCCCTATTGATCTCCACGCCCCTCTTAGAGATATTAAGAAAAAGGAAAAGAGAAGGTCAGTGATCCTACCTGACCAGCACGTGGGGCAGTTTCTGTACAAATAGATGACCCTCCCTCAGTAGATAAAGAAATCGAAGATCAAGAAAGTAGTTCTCCCATGGCCGACCACTAGGAAGGAGTGGGTAATAATGAAATTCTGACCCAAACTAGATGAAAAACTAAAAAAATTGAAAGATTCAAGCAAAGATGACTTATATTCCATACTAAAGGAAGATCCGTTTCTTCGGGCTATTTCAGAAGGAGACATACCCAAAAACTTCAAATGCTTGACCTTCACTATGTTCGACGGGACCAAGTGCCCAAGGCAACACATTATGCACTACAAGTCAGTAATGTCCTCATACAGGCATAATCAAGTAGCCTTGTGCCAAATCTTTCTAGCCTCATTGACCGGAGCTGCAGCATCCGAATGGTTTCTAAGGTTAAACAATGGGTCAATTTCAAATTTTGACCAACTTGGTCAAGTCTTCCTATCACGCTTCCAAAGTGGGGTAAGTGCCAAGAAGAAAGAGGACATCTTGTTCTCAATTAAACAAGGTTGTTCATAGTCAATCAGGACTTCCTTCATGGATTTAACAATTTAACTATTTAGATTGAAAATCTGGATGAGAAGATAGCTTTCATGCACTTTATCAAGGGCTTACCCATGAACGCTTGCTCGAGGATCTCATGTTAGATATGCCAGAGAACTATGCGCGTCGACTGATGGCATATACATGCAGAGAATATCGAAACAATCAAGTCCAGAAAGAAGGAGCTTGCGACAAAGACAAAAGTTGGTGAAAACAAACTCTAGTAGAATAGAAGTTTGGTTACAACAGCCAACAAAGATCATCAACCAAATCCCAAAAAGAAGTCTCCTAAAGGAGCATATACTTAAGGGTGTCAATACGGTACTGAAACCGTTTAACCATACCGTACCATACCATTTAAAACCGCACCATACCATACTGATTCAAATTTGGTGCGGTATGTACCTAAACCATTTTCTGGAATTTGGTATGGTACAGTTATAGTTTCAGACGGTATATCATTGGTACATACCATATACCATACCAAATTACCGATACCGAACCATACCGAATACCGTTTTTAAGGTTAGTTTTGTAATTTTAGTTTAACCTTTAAACCCTAATAGGTGAATAACCAAGGTGCTAAAGGACTATAGTTGTAATAGATGGTTCTTCCATTTTTGTAGATCTTAACCAATTAGTCTCTAAACAACTTGTGCTAATTTGGGATTGTATTTCTATTATTTGTTTCCCCACCAAACAAGTTGCCTACTTGCCTACTTGCCTAATAACCATTAACCTCCTAGCAGCAAGAACCAAGAAAGCATAGCGTTTCATTTGTATTTGCAATTTTCCAAGCATTTCAAGTATGAAATTTATATGGGTGTTTCGTTATATTGGAAGCCTAAAAATATGTTGTCTTGTATAGGAGAGAACAAACAAACATGTAGGCAAGTTTGAATTCCAGAATAGCAAATGTTGTCTCCATTTTTTTGTCTCATCCATATCCTTTAGGCTATCTTAAGGGTATGTTTCCCCTGGCTATTATTTGGCTTAATCAATCTCTTCTCTTTCTAATCTATTGGAGTGCCCTTCTAAATTAAGGTTCATTAGCAAAATGATATGATTTTATACCGAATTCATACCGTACCATATACCAAACCGTTCCATTTTTGTTGTACCAATTTCATACCGAAACCGTACCGAACCGTTTTTAAAATACCGTTTTCATACCGTACCGAATTTATATGGTATGGTACGGTTATGGTTGGACGGTTTGAAATGTAGTACGGTACCGTACCGTACCGAATTACCGATACCGTACCGTATTGACACCCTTACATATACTCGTTGAATATAAGTTGTTCAGAGATTCTGATGTAGATTAAAGGTCAGAGCCTTCTTAAGTGGCCGAGCAAGCTTTAGTCCCGACCTGAAGAATGCGACAAAAGTAAATACTGTGAATTTCATGAAGATCATGGTCATTGGACTAACAATTGCAGACAGTTGAATGTAGAAATCTAGAAACTTATCTCATAGGGGCATCTAAAGAAGTATCTTCAAACAAAGCAAGAAGCTCCTTGATCACCTGCTAGAGACAAGAAAAGTTCGAGGTCGACCAGTTGAGGAAGGCACCGAAGCCCTAGCATAGGTCGACCAAAGACTAGAGATGATAATCAACAGAGAAGACAGTCTCCAATTTATACAGTGCTCGGTGGTCCAATAGAAGAGTCAGTCAGACAAGCAAAGAGAAAAGTTGGGTGTATAGGCAATGCTGAACTCGAGAGGTCGAAAGTTAAGGTTCATCAAAACCCATCTCTTTCTCCTCAAAATACATGTAGCATGTCAAGACTCCCCATGATGATGCTCTAGTAATTAAAGTAATCCTGGTTGGAACTGAAGTTCATAGAGTTCTTGTCGATACTGGTTTGTCGGTAGATGTATTATCTTTAGAGGCTTTCAGAAAGCTTCAATTAAGCAGAAGATGCTCGTCCTATGTGATGCTCAATTATATGGATTTAAGGATCCTCCACTTGAGCCGAGGGAACAATTAGGGTTGGACCTAAGGGTTGGCGAGCACCCACACGACAAGGTCGTCTAATCCACCTTCATGGTTGTTTGGGACTTGTCAGCTTATAATGTCATCTTAGGTCGACCAACCCTTTGTGCCCTAGAAGTTGTAGTGTCAACATTACACATGAAGATGAAGTTCCAGACCAAGAATGACATTGGGAATGCAGTGCCGACCAAAAATCTAGTCAACAAATGTTACGTCAACTATATGAAGAAAAGAGCAAAAACAAGTTCTACCATGATGGTAGAGGTCAGAGATGATCAGGACAAGGAAGCAATACAGAGAGTAGAACCAGTAGAAAAGGTGGAGACAATCCAACTTAGTTCTAAAGATTCTGATTGGGGAATGATCATCGGGGTTGAACAAGATACAAATTTCAAGGTCAAATTAACCCAGTTCTTAGAAGAAAACTCCGATGTCTTTTCTTAGTTGGCAGACGATATGCCCGGCATTAACAAGTTGTATATTGATCCTCAAACGATTCCGATTATCCATAAAAGAAGAAAGTTCTTTGTTGAAAAACATGAGGCAGTCCAACAGAGGTCCAAAGTCAAAACAATTAGGATTTATCAAAACCATAGACTGCCCGATCTAGCTAGTCAATGTTGTAATGGTGAAGAAAGCCAGTGGTAAGTGGCGAATATGCACTAACTAAACTAACCTCAATAAAGCCTATCCAAAAGACTTCTACCCACTTCCAAGGATTGACCTTCTCATAGATGCAACTGCCGGCCACGAGATGCTTAGTTTTATGGATGCTTACTCTGGGTATAACCAGATTCTGATGCATCCAGATGATGAAAAGTACACAGCCTTCATTACTAACAGGGACAATTACTACTATAAGGTTATGCTTTCCGGATTGAAGAATGCTAGAGCAACCTACCAACGAGTAGTAAACAAAATTTTTGTTGACCAGATTGGCCAAAATATGGAGGTCTACGTGGATGATATGTTGGTAAAGAGTATCTCTAAGATCGACCACATTGCCAACCTAGTAGAGGTGTTCAATGTACTTCGAACATACAAAATGAAGCTCAATCCAGAAAAGTGTCCATTTGAAGTCACATCAAAGTCCTAGATTTTATGGTGTCTCAGAGAGGAATTGAAGCCAATCCAGAAAAAATCAAGGCCAATTAGGATATGAAGCTCGAAGAAACATAAAAGAAATTCAAGTGTCTTATTGGTCGGGTCACGGGTGGTAGCATTAAATAGATTCATTGCTCAGTCAAGAGAAAAATGTTTACCTTATTCAAAGCCATGAAGAATGTCACTAGTCAGAAGACAGGAATTTGGAACAAAGAATGTCAAAAGGACTTTGATGAGTTGAAGGCAAAATTTTCACATCCTCCACTGCTTGTATGTCCGACCCCTAGAAAGAGTTGCTCCTCTACCTAGCAACATCGTCAACTGTCATCATTGTTGTGCTCATCTAAGAAGAAGGTACAATTGAAAACCTGATATTTTATATAAGTCACCTATTGATTGATGCTGAGACCAGGTACCAAAAAGTAGAAAAACAAGTCCTTGCTTTAGTTGTCACATCCACCCAACTTGTATCCATTCACCAGAATACCCAAGGGTGTGATCGATAGCCCCACAGATCAAATCTCAGACAATCACCAACCACTCCACACAATAGTCCAATCATGAGCACAAATAAATTGATGTCATAATATTAATAAAGAAATAAGTCAAATAATAAGGATCTCAAAACTGAATCAGAGTGTAGAAGTGATGACAAATCTAAAGTAAACAACTGGAAAGGAATAAAGTAAAGTCAAAATTTCCTAAGTGTTCTAATGTTTCGCCTTCTTCTCCAATTGTGCCTACACCTACAATTTAGGATGAATTTCCAGCTCGTAGTCCCACAGGCGAATGAGGTGTCTCCTATCATTGTTGATTGAAGCCATAATTGTCACATCCCCCAGTCGGATACCCTAATTGGCATACTCGGGAGTGTGATCCATAGCCCCGAAGATCAAGTATCAAGGAAACCATCCTCCCACATATACAATAACATAATCATAAACAAGAAATAATCAAGGTTTAAATATTATAAACAAAGATTCAAATCAAGAAATGAATAAACAATATAATCAAAGTGTAGAAAATGATACCAGATATCCAAAGATATCAAAATAGAGTAGAGAGAGAGGCGGAAACTCACTCCACAAATACAACGGAACGTAGTATGTAAGTCTAAAAGGAATTACAACTAAATCAAAGGAACTAAGAAAGATAAACTAAACTTAAGAGTCTTCTATCCTATAGATGACATCTTCAAAATAGTGGACTTCATCAATCCAACGAAGATGCTCCAACACCACGTTGCCTTTAATCATAGTACGCATCTTGATCACCGAGGGATCATCAGAGTAATCTTGATTGTTGCCAACACCTTGCGTGTAGTACGCTTCATCGGCTTGCACTTCATTGTACTGTCCGTCATAGTAGTTAGTACCTGTAGAATAGTCTAACAAAAGATTGTACAAAAAGGAATGAGTTTCAAGAAACTCAGTAAGGTAGTTAATCCATAACAACATAAATAACATGTGGCAGAATATAACAAGATGCAATGCAATATGAAACAGATAATGTATGTATGCATCCAAACTCTATGTATGCTGGTCTCTATTGGCAGACATGCTTTAAGTCGTAACACCATACTTCTTTGGGTAGGTCACACGTACGACTCCGGTTGGTAGTGGGTCTTTCATCCCTCGGGACAATCCATGGCTGGGGGTTAAGTCACCGCTCTCTCACATCACCATTTGGTCTAAGTACTGGTGCATGTCAGGGTAAAGCCTAGCCCAATGCAAGTCATCTACTCAGTTACATCAACTCAGGTCCAGATACTTCCATTCCTCGCCCCGGGCGATCCTTTCCGGTATCCTTTCCACTAGAGTCCTAATAGTCTCGGACTAAGAGACTATGTTTACATATGAATCCCTATGTCATTCCATTCCATTTAGGATTAGGAATAGGCGTAATCGGACCTGCTTTTTACTTTTACATATCTCTATTTGGGTACCATATTCACTTCTTTGGGCTTCTATTGAATCGAGGACTCATCAACCCTATTGGTTATCCACATATGGTAAACGAGAAGCTCTCATGTCCTCTCACGGGTTGGTTACCGGTCTTAAGCGCCCATGAGGCCAAGTCTATCCATATGCAACCCTCCAATAAATGGCCCCCACAATATGATTCCCGTCCTCTCACGGGTTGGTTACCGGTCTTGAGCGCCCGTGAATCACATTGCTACCACAGGTCGTTCGGTCTCAATACCCTTCCGATTCGGGTCTGACATAACGGGGACATCCTAGCCAAACACTGGTAGACAACCCTAGGTATGACAACCAATGATTCTAGAAAGCGTTGATGGTCATCTTCGGAGAACATCCCATACTATTCCCTCTGATGTCCAAGGACAAAAGCGTCAAAAGGACACCTCCCAATCCCAAACCATACTTAATCAAACACATTCTCAAATCAGTCATGACATACACAACCAACAATTCATCATATAAAAGAGAATGTAAAAGCATAAGCTAATCGTTAAGCAATATAGTAATAAACAATGCATATAAGCTTGAATAATAAAAAGAAACATAAGTGAAGTGCTTGTACTTACAGTAGTACATCAGTAGTATAAAATATAAGAACAGTAAACAAACTCATAGTTTCACAAAGTAGAAACCAGAGAGTATGCGATTTATGTAATTATGGAAATAACTATCCTTACCTTATAACTTGCAAAGGAATCTTAGGGAATCAAGTAAGACCTTGACTAAACCTGAGAAAAAAGTCCTAAACAAGTGTATACAACATATTAGGAAAGATACCTAGAAGGAAAGATATCAAAACAATCAAAACAGACCAAAAATGAGGTTATTGTACTCATTGGTTGATTGGATTGGTCTACTACCCCAGTCGACCAATGAGTTGACCAACCGAGACAATGGCCTTCAAGAATCAGAATTTTGGGAAAATAGGACCGAATTTGGTGGTTCAAAAGGGTACAAAATCAGGGGAAAACTACAATGGCAGCATGCTAATATATAGAGGACATCAAAACACTAATTGAATCAAGTTTTCAAGTTACAAATAAAGAACCAAAAAGTTACCCTAATTAGGTTAATCATAGATCATGAAGAAAGTATAGTATGATCAAGGATAAAGAACTAGAGGATGATAGGTTACAAATCTTGTAAAGAAAACACATTGATTGTCTACTAATATGATCAAACAAAATAGATTAAAGAAACTAGGGTTTCAACCTTTATGGCTCTCATGAAAAGGTTGTGATCACAGGATGAAAGGGAATAAATTGTTTGGTCAAAAACAACAAGAAAATCATTCAATGATCAAGTTTAGATTAACATAAATATTGCCCATGAGGTTTCCCTCGCATGAGAGGTTACCAAAGGTTTTCCAGAAATCAAACTAGGGTCAGGGTTTCAAGAATTTATTCGGTCAGGGTTGAGATCATAAAGATGATCATAGATCTCAAAGAATCGAAGGAGATCATGGAATAGATGGTTGCAAGATTGTAGCATCTTCTTCCTGATCTCAATCAAGAATAAGATTAAAGAAAAGAAATTCAGAGATGGGGAAGAAAAAGAGAGCGTAGACATACCTTTGATGCAGGAGGAAGGAGATTACTTGAGTTCTTGCGAGATATCAACCAAGGATGCAAGAAAATTGATTAGAATGGAGTTCTAACTCGTTTTAGAGGCTTAGGAGGCAGAGGATGTGGAATAATCTCAATATTTAGACTTAAATAGAGTAGCCATGACCTAATTAGCAAAACAGAACCAATTGGTCGATTGGATTGGTTGACTAGTCCAATCGACCAATGAGTCGACCAATCAAGACAGCAAGTTCAAACTGTGGATTTGAAGGCTCAGATCAAGTCCAAACATAACGGGGTTTTGCACACACCTAAAGTGACTTACCTAGTAGGTAGAAATGCCTTCGAACCAATATAGAGAGCACTCCAAGTCCATGAACTAATCCGATCTTCAACAGGATGCAGTTTCCATAAATGGAACACTGACATCAACACTCATGGATTTCAATCCAGCCACCAAGTCTTCGACTGAAATGGCCCAAAGCTGACTTCTTGCCTTACTTCGGGTTGTCGAACCTATAAACAACAGGGTTTCCGGGTCAAGGTTAGGGCTGGGTTTCACAATAATAGTGCTCCATACCAGCACTGAGATCATACCATGAACCACTGTCAGCTCCCATTGCTCCCTCAACTGTATAATATATGGGAAGTATCTCCGAATCGGAGATTGGGATCTCTTCTTCACCTACATAGTCATCTAAAACAACATTCCCCAAAGGGTAAGCTCAAAAGAACTTAGCGAGTAGTTAACAAACAATATAACCAACATCATAGTCCAAATCAACACATTACATAATGCAACACGACATGAGGCAAAATGCAAGAATGCAACTATACTCTAATGGATGTTAGTCTCTAATGGTTGACACCCATTAAGATAGAACATCAGCCTCCTTTGGGTAGGTCTCATCACTCTGATCTCTCAAGAGTTGGTTTCCGGTCTTGAGATCCCGGGTAAGGGGTCAAGGCATCCCTCTTGGACTATCACCATGGATGGGGTTTAGGTCACTGCTCTCTCACCACACCATTGGTATGAGTACTAGCGCATGTTAAGGTTATTCCTAGCCCAATGCAAGTCAACTACTCAGTCTCATCAATCTAGGTTTAGATACCTCCCCTCATGCATCTCACACTCTTGGTTTAGTATCCTTCCCTACTAGAGTCAATGTATCCTATGGCACCAACCAACTCGGACTATGCCTTCTCTTAACCCTAATCGTCATCCACATATAATGGACGGGAAGCTTTCATGTTCTCTCACGGGTTGGCTACTAGTTTTGAGCGCCCATGAGCCCAAGTCTATTATATGCAACCCTACCAATGAATGGCCCCCATAATGTGGTTGTGTCCTCTCACAAATTTTACCAGTCTTGAGCGCCTGTCATTCCACACTGCTGCCATGGGTCACTCGGCATCAATACCCATGCCGATGGAGTGTGATATGACGGGGTACCTAACCAAACTCCACTAGACTTCCTAGTCATGGCATCTAGTAATTGGGAAAAGTGCTAAGGGGCATCATAGAATTGTGTTCCATACCACCTCCATTGATGTCCCAAGATAGAAACACCCAAATAGGTATTTCCTAATTCACAATCACAACTCACATTCACTTAGCAAGAAGATTCAATCACATTCTCAATTCATAAATCAATATAAGCCCATAAAGTCATATGTTGATCCATATATCAAGAGCATCATTAGTCACTTATATATTGTAATTTCAGAGTCATAATCATCATTCCTAAACCCTAAAACAGTAGCATGTAAAGATATAAGCAAGTTTCATAACAACCAAGAAAGTAACAATGGTTATGTGCAAGTGAATGTCCTCACCTTGCTATTGATTTGCAACCTTGCTAAATAAGTCAAAGAGTATGTTCACGCTTCCCCAAAAGTCCTATTAACATGTTGGTTCAAAGTTAGAAATAACCCTAGAGATCTGATACTGAAAAGAGAAACAACCAACTAACATTGTGGGGTGTGGTTGGTTGGGCTGGTCGCTCGGGTGGGTCACCCTAGGCAACCAAGGCATTCAACCACCCTACGAGTACAGACAAAATCTACTCAAATTGACAGAAGGTTGTTAAAGGGTTCTAAACTACTTCAAAATTACTTAGAAAATTATGAAATAATACTAGAACATAATCTATCATAGTTTAGACATCAAACAAAGGAAAAAGAATGAAAATCTTATGAATCTTATACTAGGTCTTTTTGAAATCAATCTGAAAGATTCACGGATGAGCCAAAGTGGATGGGGATTCACTCTAGAGTAAAGAGGGTAGAAGGAGTAGGTTGATATAGTAACTAGAAGCCTTCTACAAGGTCTTGGCAATAAGAGGAATCAATTATAAAAGAAAACTATATGAAGAAGATGAATACTAACCTTTAAGAAAGAAAATCGCCATTCGGAAACCTTGTTGGATACTCTCCACATTGTCTTTCATGTTTGAGGAGTGTTCTCTGACGAGCTCTGACATTTTACAATGGATTTAGATCATAATGATGCGTTTTAGAATGAAAACACATTAAATAGGGCTCAAAAAATCAAATTTCTAGACTTGCCCTTTTTTTCACGGAACCAAGCTGGTCGCCTGGGGTGACCACAGGGTAGTCAAATAGCCCCTGAAACTTTTGTTCCAGGAGAAAAGCCAAGGCCCTGAATGCCCAAGCTTTGCCTTAGTTCCTATCCTATACTATGGAAGGGTCCTACCTGATTTTTTTGGGACCTTCTACACATGTCATCACAATATAATTGATCCATCCACCCAATCCGTCAATGTCCGAGTTAGATCTCCTTCCAAATTCTGCCGAACTCCCAGCTCAGCATCATCTCCATCTAATTCCATTGGTTCGGAATCCAATCCAATGATCTCTACCTAGATGGCCCACAATTGCCTTCTTCCCACACTTTTGGTTTTCAGACCTACAATATGGATTTTCGGGTTAGGATTTTGAGGGATTTCACATTAGTTATAGCTGCTCGAAAACTCCAACCATATTTTTAGTCTCATCCAATAGCAGTGTTGACAAATTTTCCATTGAAGATCTTACATCGACCAGTTTTAGCTGGTCGACTAATCACTTGGGTTATTGAGCACAACTAACATCAAATTGAGTTCTGACCTTGGCCGGCCATTAAAGGCCAAGCCCTGATAGGCTTTATTATTGAAACTTAACATCCATAGGACGAGCAGGTGGAAGATGAGTTTGTCCCCGAGCAAGTGAAAAGGTGGGTTCTATCTATAGATGGATCCAATAATGCACAAAGGGAGCGGAGCAGGGTTACTCCTACAAAGCTCAAGAGGATTTGAAATAAAATATGCACTCTAATTCAAGTTGAGGGCTTCCAATAATAAATCCAAGTATAAAGCATTGCTGGTCAACCTCAGATTAGCTACAATGCTTGGAATCCAAAATTTGGAGATCAAAAGCGTCCCACATTTGATTGTTAACCAAGTGAATGGAGTATATCAAGCGAAAGAAAAGAGAATGGGTAAATATCTCAGTCTGGTCGATCAATATAGGCAACACTTCACATATCTATTGATCAAGCAAGTACCTAGAGCAGAGAATTACCAGGTAGATGCATTATCTCGTTGGTGACAGATGAGTTAGACATTACAAAGCCAATAGTCTATATGGAAGAATTAAAAAAATGTGAGCATATATGTGGTCGACCAGATGCAAATATAGGTCGGAGAGGTTTGGATGGAACCGATCATTTTCTTTATAGAGTATGATCAACTTCCAGAAGATAAAATTGAGGCTCAACTAGTTCAACAACAAACTGCACAGTACATTGTCAGAGAAGGCTTGCTATATAAGAAATCAACAACCCAACCATTGCTTAGATGTTTAGGTTCCCCAGAAGTCAACAAGGTCCTAAAGGAGATACATGAAGGAATATGCGGAACACACATAGGTGCTCGAGCTCTTGCAAATAAAGCACTAGATAGGGATATTTTTGGCCGACTATGCAAGAAGATGCCAAAAATTATGTTTGGTGATGTGACAAATGTTAGGTCCATGCCATTGTATCTCACAGCCTAGTTGTACCATTAACATCAGTCTTATCACCCATTCCTCTTACAAGATGGGGGGGGGGTATAGACTTGGTAGGAAAACTACCAAAATCTTAAGGAGGAAGAGAGTATCTAGTGATTGCGTAGATTATTTTACAAAGTGGGTGGAAGCAGTACCTCTAGCATCATAAATACAAGACTAGATTAAATGCTTCATCACACATAATATAATAGACAGGTATGGAATTTTGGATAATAGTGTCTGACCATGGAAAGCAATTCGAGAACCCAACCTTTGAAAGATTTTGCAAAGACGTGGGGATTAAGCACCATTTGTCTTCAGTAGCTTACCCTCAGAGCAATGGATAGGTCGAAGTCACCAATCATACTATACTTGCCGGATTGAAGAAAAGGCTCGACCAACTAAAAGGAAGGTGGGTTAATGAACAACCAAGTGTTCTCTAGTCATGTTGAACAACGGGAAGGATGACTACAAGAGAATCTCCGTTCAGACTTGCAATGGAGTAGAAGCACATGTACTAGTTGAAGTATAGGTCAGCTCTTTTAGAGAAGAGGAATTCGATGAAGATGCCAACATTGAAGGCATAAGAGGCAACATAGACATGATTGATGAAGTGAGAGATAAAACACAATTTTGCCTAGAAGAATATCAAAGGAGGATTGCTACTTATTACAATGCCAAAGTAAAAATAAGGTAACATCTTCTTAGGGATCTAGTTCTTCACCACACAATGGCTTCAAATCTGACCAATCAACAAAAGCTAGCATCAAACTGGGAAAGACCGTACATAGTCATCCAACAAGTCACCTCTGGAACATATCACCTACGCAATCCAGAATCCAGAGAAGAGATTCCTCAATCATGGAGTTCGAGCAATCTCAAAAGATATTATTAGTAGTATGTTCAATTTTTGTCCCTTCTTTAAGCTATATTAATTCATTACTTATAAGGGTTCTATCCCTAATTTTGTTTCGCTAATTAGCAAAGCAAGCATTAATACAAAAAACTTCTCGCTTTTTTAGCAAATAAAACTTTCATTTCTTAAGTTATACTTTCGTTGTCTAAGCAATTCATACTTTTGCTTTGCAAGCAAAATTCAAGTCACCATGCTCAGGGGAAAGTAGATAATTAGACTTCTTGACCACAAAACATGGCAACTTGAAATTCTTACAAATCTTAGATTGACCAGGAAGTGTACCCAATCAAGAAAACAACAAGAGAAACACACAAGAGGGACACTATGCTCAGTTAAACAAGAGACATCTATTGGATGAAGTGATATCTACAAAAGGATGAGCAAAGACAAGATCGACCAAAAAAAGCTAAGATTACATCCAAGTTAAACACGATCAACTAGATATAGGTCCGACCAACAAAACTTTGTACAAATTTAAAAAAAAAATAAAAAAATCCATAGATCATTCCTCGGTTGCGGCCTAGTTGCCCTCTTGATTGGTTGAATCTTCCTCCTCCTTGGAAGAAGCCACCTTTTGGGTAGGTTGGGAGCTGCTTGACTCACCAACCTCAGGGATCATCTCCCAGTCGAAGTCTAAAAAATCAGCTACAACCACTCCTTGAGTCTTGAGGAAATGTGGTCGGTCTTGACACCATTTGGAATGAGGAACCTTGATATCGTTGAGAATTCCAGGGTCAATCAGAACATTGAACTTCTCTAAGTCCAAGTCCTTGAACTCACCTATGATGCTCGAGAAAGTTTGCCTCCAAGCATAATGATAGCCAGGTGCAACGACCTTAGCCATGAATTGTCGGCACTTCTTAGTCCTTACCCATTTTCTAATGACTTCATGGCGAAGCTCGTTGGGAAGGTCTTCAAGAATGGTCAGCATTCTTTGCTCGACCAAAGAGTCGGGCGAGCAACCTCCTTATCAGAAGCTTGGAGTTTCTCAAGCAAGCTAGAAACTTCTTTTTCCTTGTCAGTAAGGGTTTTTTTTTTTTTTTTTTTTTTTGCTTCTCAAAAACTTTCAAATATCCATTTGCCTCCATTCACCCACCACTGTACCTTCGTCTTCACCGATAGTCCCTATTCCACTAAAACCCTAATTTTTCCCCCATTCTACAATCAAATCGCTTCTCAGAGAACTCCGGTGCTGTACTGGGCTTCGTGCAAATTCTTGTTGTGTTTCAACACTCCATCTTCCCTACACCACATGAGCTAAGTGTTCTCCCCATTTCCTTTCTTCCCTTCTCCATTTGTGAAATTTTTGCTTGGCTGTGTTTGTGTCGTATGTTCATTTTTGGTTTGTGGTTTATGTGTTTGTTCTTATACTATTTTAGTGTTTGTTTTTGTTCGCCTATGTACAATTTTTATTTTGTTTTAGGTTCTGTTTTGGAGCTACCATCACTTGCACACAACAACACAAAATTTATTGGTCGTCGGATACCTCTGTTCTCAATTGTTTGTTCTTGTTATTTGTTTCATTAGTTGTAGTTATTTGTTTGTTACTTGTTTGTTTTTGTTTTCTACGTTTATAGTGTCTCTGTTTTTTGTTTGGTATAGTCTGTTTTTGCATCTATTTGATTAG
The DNA here is from genome assembly GCF_041222555.1 of Hakea prostrata. Lineage (NCBI taxonomy): Eukaryota > Viridiplantae > Streptophyta > Magnoliopsida > Proteales > Proteaceae > Hakea > Hakea prostrata. The sequence continues at coordinate 72,417,815 of NC_142602.1, forward strand.
TTGTTCTTTTATCTTCTACTGTTGTTGTTTTTGTTTAGTTTGTTAGTGTTTTTGTTTGAATTCAATATTGGTTGTTAGGGGCCAACCTTGTGCATTCCCTTCGAAATGGCCCCTCAGAAGAGGAGCAGAACATACCCTAGTTCTAGTGCTTCAATGGTTCCCCCTTATTTTGCCTCTCCCATGGCTGAGGACCGCTTCACATCCATTTCCACCAAGAAATTTCTTCAGGAGAAGGGGTTCAAACTCAAACCCAATGAAGCCCAAGCATTTACATTCATCCCACCCATCATAGCTGGGCATCATTGGGAACAATTTTGCACCCATCCTAGTGCCTACATCCCTTCCCTCGTCTATGAATTCTATGCCAATCTCACTGCCCCACCTCAGGACCAGGTGTATGTTAGGGGGGTTCGGATACCTATAGATGGTCCAACCATTAATGCCTATTATGAATTGGACAATGTAGAGGATGAGCACAATGCCTATCTTGCTTCGGCAGACCCCACTGCCTTGCATAACATTCTCCAGACTTTATGTTCTCATGGCACGGATTGGTCCTCATCCCCCCAAGGTGCATTGACTATCGCCCGCCAGTCCTTGCAACCCGTAGCCAAAATATGGTACCATTTCTTACAAACCCGCTTAATGCCCTCCACGCATATCCAGATTGTTTCAGTGGATAGAGCTTTGGTCCTCCACTCTATTCTGGAGGGGCGTCGGATTAATGTGGGTCACCGCATTCATGAGGCCATTTGTGCTTGTGCTGCTCGGCCGGGTGGTAGTTTAGTTTTTCCATGTTTAATTACTGCTTTATGTTTGGCTAACCGTGTTGATGTGCAGGCTTCTGATGTCCATACACTTAACAAAGGTGCCATTACACACTTCATTATCACTCGCATGCTTACACCTAGTTCAGCTCCCCCTTCCAGTGCACCCCCTCCTGCTGCTGCCTCAGCTATTCCTCCCACTTCCTCCACCTCGGGTGCTCCACCCTCTAGTTATACTCAATTGGAACAGCGCCTCAGCCAAATAGAAGTCACCCAATTTCAAATGATGCTGGAACATCAAATTTCTCGTGACCTCTTCATGGATTATATGCGTTATGTGGCTGCCCGTGATTGCGCTCTTGAGTCTAACTTAAGGATGAATAGCACCCGGTTCCAATCTTTCCCCGCTTTTCCCAACCAACTCTTCGCTAATCCTTGGGGCCAAGATGGGAACTACATTCCTAATATCGCTGAGGAGGATGAAGATGCAGCTGCTGCTGATGATGAGTTCCATTCCTTAGATGATGATGATGATGAGGCCTAGCTTATTCAGGAAAGTTCTCTCTCTTCTTTTACTTTGTTTTCTTTTGATTCCCTTACTTTCTTTTCCTTTCTTTCGCTGTGAGGACACTGCTCCTCTTTAGTTTGGGGGTAAGCTTTGCAATGTTCCAATAATTGCATATGTGATCTTTATGATTATGGATGCTCCTAGTTGCTTAGTTTTCATCAGCTTTCTTTTGTAGTTGCTTTCTTTTGTTGTATAGAGTTGCTGTCCAGTTTTAGAGTAGCTGTTTTGGGTAGATGTTTTGTGTAGTTAATCTGGCTTTTCATGAAATTTGGATGGTTGTTAAGGAATGTGAATGTCAGTGCCTCTTACTCTGATTTTGTTGGAAATCTTAGCACAATTCTGCTATAATGATCTGATGTCTGCATTTACTCATGTCTGTGATGCCATATTATTGATGCACCAAGTGATATTTCAAGCTCTGGAGAACCTGAGGAAAGTTGGATCAATGTGAGAGTTTTAGGATTTTAGAATTGGTTAAATGAGAACCTTGAGACTTACACATTAGGGGTCCCCATTTGGGTGTTTCCAAGAACTTTGTGCATTGTGAATATTGATTGAAGTTTGACCCTTTCCTTTCCCCAAAAGAATAATGTTCCGCTGTTTTGGGCAACCTAGTAACCGGGAATATGCATGTAACCCATGTGTATTTTTGACGTCAACGGTGGCCCGAAATATGAGCATACAAAAAAAAAAAAAAAAAAAAAAAGGGAATAATGTTCCGCTGTTTTGGGCAATCTAGTAACCGGGAATATGCATGTAACCCATGTGTATTTTTTATGTCAACGGTGGCCCAGAATATGAGCATGCAAGGCACTCTTGTTTGTGATCTTGTTGAGTAACCGGGTATCTTCATCACAAATGAGCGATATTCGCGTAAAAAGGCAGGATGACAACAACATTCAAAAAAAAAAAAAAATTAAAAAAAAATAAGTTTGGGGGTCAAATGATCAAAAGAGTATGAAACAAGTTCTTGGGGGTGTAAAAAGGATATGGATCCCTAATTAGTGGAGAGGTAATCATTTGGTCAACATATTAGATCAATGAACTAAACTTGATAACCATGATTCAGCTGGACTAGGGTGATGGGGCAAGATTCTTAACTTTCACACACACACACTTGAGAGCATCCTGATGAGTAAAGTATGACATCTTAAGTGTTATTGGCCAGACGTGTTGGATCTAAAAAAAAAATTTAGAAAAAGATTGAGAGGCAACTTCTGCTTAACACCCATCCTATTGCATGATTGAGCTAGGTTATTTTCTTTTCTTTTCTTTTGATCTTTTAATGCTTTCATTAGTAGTTAGTTGGTATTATCACTTGTCTTTATTGCTCGAGGTCAAGCAATGTCTTAAGTTTGGGGGTGTGATAACTCTATGAAATAGAGTTAAGATTGGTAACTTTATACTTGAGATGGCTTGATTTAAGAGCATTTTGTCTTTGTTTTAGTGATAGTATTCATTAGATGTAGTCTTATTTAGTCTTAACATGTTGAATCTTGTTTAGCTCATTATTATCACCTTTACATGAATTTCTCTTCAGATTTGTGGATGAATTTGATTGTTTCTCTTTCTTTTGAAAAATGTAGGTAAAGAGCCATAATAGGAGAAGAAGCTTTCCTCTAACTTTGCTGTGAAGTTGCTGCAGCAAAACCGAGCAGAATATTCTTAGATCCAATACAGGTGGGGATGACCAGAAGGGGCTAACTTAAGAGGACATGATTCTTGTAAATATATAATTGTTCTTAGCCCTTGATCTCAGGAGGAATGTTCTAATCCTATGGCCAAAATCTAACCTAATGAGTGAAAGCATTTTTGGAAGAAAGAGAAGGGGGGCAAAGGAGAGGAATGAGACACATTGGGCTAAGAGAGGCAAGAGAGTGCTCGGCTAAAGCTAGGAGAGGTAGAGAACGAATGCTGGAGCTCTTGTGGAAGTAAGGAGCTGCTGGAGTTGCTAATTTGCTGGAGAAGAAGGCTGGAGCTCGTGTGGAAGCATTGAAGCTTTAGTTTCTTCTTGTTTTTATAACTCTATCTTCTTACTTTCTAGTCCCATGTCAACTATACTTGGTTTTATGCATTTGAATTCTGTTATGGGCTAAATCTTTGCTGTGTTGGGATGATAGTAGTACCTAAACCTGAATTTTGATATGTAACTAATCATGTGTTCTTTAGTTTTATTGCAATCCACTTTATTGTTAATGAATTCAACATGTTATATTGACTAATTTCAGTTCTTGAATGATCTTTCTTGAATGAATGTTATGATTTCATTAATTGGAAAATTAATGGAGTCTAGGTGTTTGTTGAATTGTGTGAGTTAGCATAATCTTTAATTAGGTTGTGTTAATTAGTAGGTTGGGTAGGAATACCCAATTACCTCACATTACCATTGATTGGATTGGGTTTAAATTGCATTCTTAATTCAATTCTTCATAGGAATATGCAGATGTTGATTTAGGATGCTAGCTTATGTGTATTGGAAAATACCATATTGCCATTCATTCCAAGTTCTTGAATTATCTTGGGGTTGTAGTATTGCTTTAGTATTTGCATTATAAAATTTAGGGGAAGGGAAACTTGATTCCTAACACACTTGTCACTCACTAAGTTTCTTCCATTGCTTAATCTACATTTTAGTTCCTTAGTTTTCTTTACCTGGCATTTGGTTATTTAGTTAGTCAATCACCAATCAACCTTGTTAATTTCATTTAAATCAATTTTACTTTTACATTGAAAGTTAAGGATATAATTCTCCGTGGGATCGATACTTTACTTATCATTTATTACTTGATTGCGATACGTATACTTGCGTAATATCTTGAGATACAAGCAACACTTCGCTTTGGCCTTTAAGAGCTACAACTTCTCTGACTAACTTTGCTTCATGAGCAATCCAGGCATCTTTGCTTGAGCGTAACATAGCCAACTCATTCTCTTGCTCCTTTAAACGCTACTCCAGCTGTTGAATATAGATGACTCATTGGTTACCGACCAATCTGATCGAAGAATAGATCCCTTAAGGTGGCTGGAACTAGAAGACGAAGGACCTTCCGGAGAAAATGGTTTGGTCGAAATTGTTGCACCAGTAGCATGTGCATTGTTGGGGGCCTTGGCGTTAGGCCTATTCAGACCGCTCAAGCTCCCCGCTTTTTGACTTGGCCTAGGAGGAAGATTAGATGAGTGTCTTCCTCTCTTCACTGAACAAGAGTCCTGCTTCCCCCTAGGAGCATAAGAACCCCAACTTTTGTCATGTTGGTTGGATGCTGTGCTTCCGCATCCTCAAAATCTTTATGAACGGTCGTAGCCTCAAATTCCTATTCTTCAAGCAACATTGCACTCACAACAACCAAATATAGATGGTTAGGAAAATTCACAAAGAAAAAATTCCATCCAAAATTGTAGAAAGAAGATGGAAGCTCACCAGTAAGAAAAACCCAAAAATTTAGAATCCTTAGATATTTCGGATAGTATCCATTTACTGCTCAGAAATTTCGATCTTAGGTGGGGATCCGCAGGATCCGGTTCTTAGCCACTTGCTCAGACTTGCTGAGATTTGAGAAATTATTCTTCCAAAGGGCCTTTGGACCAGGTAGTCATAAAATTAGGAGTAGAAGGTGGTTGGAAAAACACGTATCTTGGCCTCCACCCTTTGATGTTCATTGGAAGTGTCTCTTCTCTAACAAAGTTCCCTTCTCAATTCGATTGGGAAGAAGTTCGTTTCAAAACATAGAACCAATGGTCTTGCTCCTGTATCTTGGCCATAAAGAAATGCAGGAACAATTCTACGGAAGGAATAACTCCAACCTGGTCTTGTTTGCAAAAGCCCCAGAAACAAATAATGTTGCACCAACTGTTCGGCGCCAACATACCCACAAACATCCCAAAGTGGTTGAGAATTTCAATGAAGACAAGGTGAGCGGGAAGTTCAAATCCACTTTTTAAAGCATCCTCATAAATAGCAAATTCACCAAGAGGAGGTCAATGAGTGTGCTTGTGCTCGGAGGGAATACAAAGAATGTACTCGTCCGGAATGGCGTAATGAGCTTGGTGAACATATAGATCCTCCTCAATCATCTCAGAAGGGTAAAATTTGGGGCCTAAACTGCTAGGATCAAAATCAATGTGATCGGGGGTACATGGTTTTCTCGCTCAACTTGGAGTTCTTCAGGAGAGAGACTGTCAACCCATTCCTTTCTTTTTGCCTTAAATCGACTTGAATACTAAGGGATTTCTCTGCTTGGCTATAAACCACGCATGGTTAGGAACTATGAATTTGGTCAGACTCTCTAGAGATATTACCACTGGAGTTTCGACTAGGGGCAGAGGAGGGTTCAACATCTCAAGCATCATCACTCGAGTGGTCTAGGGCATCACTTTGTTCAGTTGCTCAATCACTCTCAAGCAGAATCAGAAGGATTAGGATGCCTAGTAGGCCTAGGGGGCTTCGAGGCAATAGAATTAACTCCCATACTTGCTAAGATTGGGTCGTCTAATGGATTGGAATCAAAGGGCTTTTTAAGGAGAGAAAATAGACACCACCATAGAAAGGAGAATCTCAAAAGAGAAAAAAATGTTCATTACCACGGGGGGGGGGGGGGGGGGGGGGGGGGGGGGGGGGGGGGGGGGGGGGGGGGGGGGGGGGGGGGGGGGGGGGGGGGGGGGGGGGGGGGAAAAGCTCTAATGATGGAAAAAAAGAAATGAAAAGGGAAATAGAGGGAGCACTTATTATTTGTCTCAAAAAATGGGGCACAATACTTGAAAAATGAGCAGTTGAAGTAGCAAGTCTCCACTATTATTTGTTCTTCTCTATCACCTCTGTAACTAGTACAAGCTAAGAAGAGGAAGTAAAAGGAAAATAAAGGACAGAGGTGTTTTATACCCTTGTTAAATTCGTCTCGAACGCCTCGCAATGGCTCCATGTGGACGATGCAGAATGAAGCGTCATTCCTAGACTCTTATGAGAAGTAGAGAACGATCTTAGAGTTCAACTCGAACTCCATCACCATGCAACTAAGATAACCTTTTTCGAATACTATATAAACCAACCCCATCTCAATAAATAGGTATGAACTCTTTGGTTGCTCCCTAGCATTCTGAGCTGCTATTGGTTTTCTTTTCTTCTAAAGTTGTTTGCTTCCACCGACTTGATTGTCGAAGACGTTGCTCGACCAACTTGATCAAACACGTGTTTTCATTCGTCATTGTATCCACTCTGCACGCTCGCAATGTTTTTGGAGCAACAATAGGTTTTATCCAGTTTCATTCAATTTCAATAATTCAGACAACTTTCTTTGGGTATGCTTCCAATCTCATTCAATAATGCTAGTTTTCTTTTAAAGAACATTCTTTTGTGAAAATCTTGAATTCTATTGCCTCTAAAATCTCTTGGGTGTTCAATGTCGTGGAAGCCTTTTGGTTTCAAAAATCTAGACTCTTGATTCATTAACGACAATACAAAAATACCATGCTTATTTGGTTTCTGAGGAAAAAAATTGTGGCCCCCTCAACCATTGGCATTAGGGGTGCAAACGGATGTTTCAGATCAGATAGTGGTAATACTATATCTGCATCCTATTATATTTGGACGGATTCGAATAATATCCTATCGGTTTTTACCGCACCTTGACCTAGTGTGGGTGTTTGAATGATAATCGGATAATTATTTTCTTAAGTAAATTCTCATAAATGAGCATGAATACAGATTTAATACAAGTTTTCGACTAGCTGTTGACAACTTTACCATTTTATTTGTAAGGATTAGGCTTGAAATTTAAGAATTTAACAACTTTGGTAGTTATCTTAGTAGAAAATCTAGAAAATTGTCATATATCTCAAGTAAAAATTATAAAAATAAGAAAAATAAATTCAAATAAGTAAGTTAATCAGATAATTTAATCGGACGGATAATAGTCAATAGGAAATGGGCATTACCATGTTCACATCCTATTAATAATCGGACGGATTTGGATACCTAAACGGATGCAGATGTAAATTTAGGAGCGGATTTCGGTTATCCATTTACACCCGTAATTCGCATTGTCATTGTCGTTTTTTTGAAAATCTCTTTCGTCTTCGAACCTTACCCACTTGGATATATTGAGTGATCTGTTTGATGAGTGCATTATTCCTTTTGTGGAAGGTTCTTCTTCTCATTCTTTTGATGAACTTGGTGAAGTTGTTTCCTCGATGGGTGCCTACAAAGTACAAAGCTCAACTCTTACAAAAATTTTGGGATCTGTTTTCTACTGATACTAATCACTTTGTATCCCAGTTCTTCGCTCACGAGTTCTTGCTGAGTGAAACCAATCACACCCTCATGGTGTTATCCATAAGAAACCTGATGCTTCCAAGCCTTTTGACTTTCGCCCAATCAGCCTTTGAAATGTTAAATAATTCTCCCAAATTTTTTGGCGAATAGGATAAAAAGTTTCCTCCATTTCTAATTTCCCTGTTCCAAGGAGATTTTGTTTGGTTCATCAAATCTTTGACATTCTGTTTGTCGTTCATTAAATCGTCCTCTTCCCCCGAAAAGAGAAACGTGTCAATGTTAAGTTTCTGGCCAAAAACATTGAACCTTTCTAAAGCTTATTATGATTTTATCGAATGGTCAACGGTATTTTTGGTTCTTTTGTTCTTGGGCTTTGGGGATAAATGGGTTGCTGTAGATGCTTAGAGGCCCTAAATCTGATACATGGGTTTGAGGACCCGGGCCCGGGCCCAGGCCCAGGTCAGGCCACCCAATTTTGGAGGATTAGGGCTTTGTTTTCCTCTGTTTCCTTTGCCATGTTTCTAGAACTTTTAATATTATCCCTAACAGTCTAGCTGGGAGCCAAGCAAAATGTCGAACTCCATCTGAAAATGTCGTCGAACAATATGCAAAATTCGCCAGTTTGCCCGGTTCGCCAAACGGTGAACTGGCAAATCTCGCCAGAATGTCGCACCTTAGCTAGGAGAGGTTTTGTTGATGAGGTGCTTGACTATTTGGCTTCTGGCCACTACTCGGTTGGTGTCTCTTTGTACTCCTACAGTCCTGCTCGGGCAATTTTGAGTAAAAGGTGACAAAAATGTTGCGCCCAAGGTAAAACATATCGCCGATTTTCGGTAGTTTCGCTAACCAACGAAATAAAAAATAGATCGAAATGAAAATGTTTAAATGTCGCCAGAAAATTGAATCAAACGAAAATCGTTGGAGAAGAAGAAGAAGAAAGAAAGAGAAAGAAACAGAAGAGAAGCAGTAGCAGTGGCAGTGATAAAACAGCACCGCCACAATTGGAAGAGGAAGAAACAAAAGAGAACCAGTAGCAGCGGCCGCAGTTGGAAGAGAAAGAAACAGAAGAGAACCAGAAGGGCGTGAACTCTGTCGAACTACACAGCAGAAAAGAAAAAACGATAAAATAAAGAAAAACTGAAATGGAAAGGGTGTGAACTCTGTAGTCCAGCACTCTCTCAAAACTTTGATATTTCAGGCGAACTTCAGCCAGGTAGCTAACCGGCGATCTCTCCCGAAATTTCGCACCTCAACCTCTTGTAGGATTGAATAATTTTTCAAATCTAAGATTCGAACATGAGAAGGAAGTAAACTAAGACAGAGCTCCGATTGGAAGAGCTTTGAAGTTTAAGCACGGTAGTAATGTCGAATTAACTAAATCACACAATCACTTTGTCACGCCGTCATTATGGCTGATGCTGTGGCCACATCAAGCCCTCCTCTGTGTTTGTTTAGCTGCGTAGTTGAACATTCATGGCTTATATGTATCTTTCCTGATAAATAATCCATCTATACAAAAGCTTTCCCGAGGACAATGATCACTACCAGCTTAATCCAAAAGCACAATAATACATTCGCCATTTCTGGGAGCCAGCAAGAAATCAAGACTCCCTTGCCCTGTACACGGCAACTCAGCGTGCTAAAAGGGGGGAACAAAGAGAAAAATAGGAATGAGACCCCTGTACATGTACCTCTCTGTCACCCTCTCTCCGACACCTATATCATTAGTAATGTACAAGGAAGAACAATAGGATTTCATAAAGGAAAAAAATAACAGAAAAAATTCACCCTCATCCTGCCTTTGTCAGGCAACACCTGCACCAGGATCCTCTTTCCATCTGTGACTGCTCCGACTAGAAGTAAACAGCCTCCATCTGCACATAACCCAATGCCCCAATTAGTTTCACATTTTCCACGTAGCTGAACATAGAATCCCATCATATCACCCTTTTTCTGTTCACTATATGACACAGACATGTTAGTATGAAGAATCTGGATCCTGGAATTAACTCTTTACCTGTACATAGCTGTTATATGGGCATGCAGAGCAACAGCCCAACCAGACCAGTCTTCTACAACGAGGAGTAATCAATCATTCCAGTGCTTCATCCTGATCCCGAATTGGCATGCCTGGTGGATAGACCATTCTCTCCTGCTGGCAGATGAGGCTGCTGTGTGTGCTGCAATTTTGCAGGATCATCTTGATGGTGTTGGGATGTTAGGTTTGATTGTGGGAGCTGTGCTGCTGCAGGTTCGAGCGGAGGGTGGGGTGGTGGTTGGGGATGATGATGGTGTTGCTGTTGTTGAATTTGTGGTGTTTGCTGCTGTTGGGAGGCAGATGGCAATGGTGACGATGGCAATGGCGGCGGTAACAGCAGTGGTGGTTCTGATGACTGATGTTGCAGGGGCTGCAACCGTTGTGTCCCAACTTTTTGTCCATGAATAGGCATGCAGCCTGAGAATGGCCTCTGGGCTAAAACTTGGCTAGGAGAGGCCACGGACTCAGTCCCTACATTATTTGGCAAAGGAGAGTTCCCAATGGCAGCCGAGTTAGTGGCTGCATTTGGCGAACCTGCATCATATAATGGCTCCGACGCCTTCCACTGTGGAGTGCTTGCAGTGGAGACAACAGGTGCAACAACTGTTGATTCTGAACAGGCCTGAGACATTTTTGTAGTAGTAACCATCTGATGAAATGACTTGTTCCCAGGCTGCTGGATATTTTGAATATGCTCAGCCAGGGACTGCATTGGCGGATCAGAATCCATTTGATGATTTTGTGGAACCATCCTTTGGGCAGCATGCAGTTGTCCTGCCTGCCTTGGTTGTGTTTGTGGTGGTGGTTGTGGCTGTGGCTGTTGCTGCTGGCACAAAGAAGTCGTTGACAATGAAGGTACTGGTTGTTGGGATGGTAATATATGACCAGAAGTAACTGTTGGGACCTGCCCTTCATGGCAGTTATCAGAATGAGATGGCATCTGAGATAGTTGCTTCGACGATGGGGGTAGTGGACGAGGGAACATCTTTTGTTGTTGCTGGCACTGATTTGAAGATTGTTGGGTTAACTGCTTACCAGGTTGAATGGAATTTGAGCCTGAGCCAGAATATAAACCTGGCCCATGCATCAGATGCATGACCTGCTCACCCTTCTCAACAAGTCGGTTTTCCTGAGTTGTAGGAAGGCCATTTGCATGAGATGATGAATCAACAGCATGGTTCTGATGCATCATGTTTCCCCTGCCCAATCCCTTCATAAGTTTAGCTTGCTGCTGCAGTGATTGTGACTGTTGCCGTTGTTGAGGGTGATGTCTTCCAGGCTGTTGAAGCTGCTGTTGCTGCTGCTGCTGTTGTGGCTGCTGCTGTTGCTTCATCACTTGATTTGGGAGGCTAACACCACCAGCTTGAGGGCTCCGACCAAGCCCTTGGGTTGGCAGGTTATGTTTCTGCTGGGGTTGTGAAGAGATGGGATTCCTTGGAGAAGACGGTATCATGGATTGCTGGGAGTTTGCAGGGGAAGACACCTGTTTCTGAATCTGAGAATTATTTTGCATGGAAGATGATACCGGGTGTTGAGACTGGGGTTGGGGATGTGGCACCAAAGGATTGGAGGCAGTAAATGGGTTTTGCTGCTGTTGCTGTTGCTGATGCAAGTAGCGTTGCTGCTGAAGCTGCCTCTCTTTAGCAAGGCGAAGAACATATGCCTGATGCCGTGGATTAGTAGCATGGCTGTTTCCTTGGAGGCGAGAGTGGTGTGGGCTTCCAAGCAAATGTGATTGTTGTGGGGGCATCTGTTGTTGATGTTGGACTGGAAATGTCTGAACAGGTGGAGAGATAGTCTGATTGGGGAATGCGGAACTTAGCCCATTATAAGAGGGCACTACTTGGCTGCTACCTTGTGTGACCTGCATCTGAAGTTCTTGCATCATCATCTGTCTCTGATCTTCTGGATTCTGACCAGGCTACAACAGAAAAGAAATGATATAATCAGGGATCTGAACTTGGTATGTCACAATCATAAGACCAGATAAATAATTTATAGGCTAATTCAGTGATGTTCACAGAGAAAATGCCCAAATTTGCAACAAACAACATGTAACCATTTACCGCAGCAGTAACAAACAGCATAGCATTGGCTGGCTGATTCAGTTATAGTTAGGGGAGAAAAGACCCAAGATCGCACCACAACAAAATCATAAACAATACCATTTACAGCAGCAATAATATACCATCATAACATCACCAGGCAAACTTGGTGCTGGAAAAGGTTGTCACTTGTACTCTCCCCAGACACTGCAGAGTCGTGGAGACATGTGCACTGCACATGCCCTTTTAATAACGTCAGCTAGCTAACTTGGTGCAGCAGAGACATCAATTCAGCTCTAGCTTTAGCTATTTATCAGTTATTCAGCAGGACTCATGTATTTTTTTGTTAATAGTATGCACATGCGTGCAAAGTTGTCACTTGAGACCATGGTTGTCAAGGCGACAAGGGGATGGAGGGCAACATAAACCAAGGTGACACCAAGTGAGGTGACAAGGTGACACCAGGTCGCCTTGACCCAAAAATGGGCCTAGGCGCCAAGGTGGCTGCCTAGGCAGATGCTTTGACAAACATGCTTGAGACAGAAGCATAAAATCTCCAAAATACTAACAATTTCAACAAACCTAGTTCTACCAATCAGAACTGTTTCAAACTTCAAACCAATCTATCAATACTCTTGTTCCATCCCTTGTGTACATACACAAACACATACGAAAATATGTCAACTGGACATATATGAATAACAGAATAGACGATGGTCAACATAATCAATATAAAGGTGCAATTGGGAAAACACAAACATTCTTGTGGTCTTATCAGAATTTAAAAATACTCACCCGCATCAAATGCAAAGAATCACGGGCTCCGAGCATAGAGTTTCCCTGTCCAGAAACAGCTCCAGGGTGCATGTTTACAGGGCTTGGCATCCTGCCTCCACCAGGGGGAAGCATATTTCCAGAGTTCAGCATAGCTGGTGAACCTATTCCCTGAAATCCTGGTCGAGAAATTGGCATTGGTCTATTCATTCCACACATCATACCCATACCATTTCCACCATGTATCATACGAACACCGCGATCTGTACCAGACATAGCCCCAGGAACAGCCATGCCAGACTGCTGAATGTTCCTACCAGATAGCATTTGATTGTACTGTTGAATTCTTTGTTGTTCATCAATTGGTAGAGATGCTGGTCTTGGAGCACCATATCTTTGACCATCCCTAACAAATAACAGATCAATACCATAATAAAAAATTAGAAATGAAAAGGATTTGATAATTGCAAGCAAAAAGTACCTCGTAGGAGCACTCAGGGCAGCAGACGGCGACATCAGGCTACAGCCAAGAGTCATATTAGAAGATCCTTGTAGCATGGCAGTTGCACCAGAAGTTGAAAGAACTGGAGCAAGAGAGCCCTGATTTGGAATTCCTATGCCACTCTTATGAGGCCCTTGATATGAAATATCAGGGTTGGATGTTGTTGCATCACATAGATCAAGAGGCCTTCATTGTATCCAATAAAATCCATTTAAAAATATACTATCCATATTAAAAAAACAGAAATACATATGAAGCAACACAAGTACATGAACCACCAGAAAACAAGAGTAAAGAAAGAAAACAAAGCAAAAAATCAATTGAATACTGAACTTACGTTAGAGGACAAGTATTTGGGCAGACTTGTGAAACTGCAAGCATATGAGAATTATGGACTGGTGCTATTTGCTTCAGTTCCTGATTAGCAGTCTACCAAAATAGGGAAAATACATTTAAAATAGAGTCAAGAAATAGTTTAAGAAATAGTTTAAGGGATGTAAATGATGGTAAAATTAAATGACTCAGAAGCCACCCCAATACAATTGCTCCCATCAATCTTTGTTAATCTTGAGCTATGTAGGTTCTGAGTATCCTTAAGGATACTCAGAACCTACATAGCTCAAGATTAACAAAGATTGGGCCAATCTAAAAAGTCAATTTATCATGTATGTTGCATGGAATGCTAAACTACCAAAGAAAATGACTTAGAAATAGTGAAAAACTATATATATCTTATACTAACATAGACCAAGGAGTAAAGTACTAGCAAGCATGAGACACACGAGTTAGAAACACCAATAATTCATTATGCAAATTGGTTATCAAGTTTGACCCCAAAAAATAAGAAGAAGAAGAAAGATTAGTTATCAAGTGAAACATGAGCAGCAGCACCTAGACATCCGATGCAACAGCACGCCCTGACTCTCCTGTCCAATCCTCACTTCAAGTTCCAACTCAAGCTGGCCAACGAAACCAAAAGAACCATCTGAGTTTTTAGAGAAAAGCAACGCAGATTGACACATTGATCTATATTTGCTGTTCTGTTTTTCGAGAAAGATGCTTATATTATATTCTATGCTTTGTTTAATTTACAATATGGCATCTATACGGCTTTTCTGTTGCATTTAAGCATGCAATAATATGAAATTATCCCTGCTTACCATATTGTATTTAGGCTTCTATGCTGAATTAAGCCCTTGTACACTGCATTAAGCATAATAATATAAAATTATTATTGCCACTTTTATTATTTACTTTTTCAACAATTTAACCTGATAATCTGAGATTTCACCAAGATCTTGGGAATAACTCCAATTTTTGATGAACTGAGACAAAACCTTACCCCCATCTCATACAAGATATTTGTTCAACCCACGATATCAAAGGGCCGAGACCAGGATCAACAAGATCTTGATATAACTCATTGGTCTTAGTGATTTCTGTGGTTTCTGTTGATGGAAACTCAGGAAGTGCCATTCTTAGTTCAATTTTTTGTATAATTCACCAAAGCAGCCTGACAAGAGCATTGCTACTTGCTTTGTGTAACTTCTATGACCCAAAAAAATAAAAAATAAAAAAGAAGTTAGATCCAAGCCGATGGAATCCCTATTCCCCGAAGTTGATATTTTCCAAAAAAAGAAAATTCAACACATGTCGGTTGGGGTATGAACTCAATATACGTTTAAAGACATTGTATTTGATGTATAGGTGATTCAAGTGACTCAAATCAAATTGTGACTTTGTACAAACTATGTTAAGATTGATGACTTTCACATATTTAAATTTCTACTGGTAAATTATGTGCAAAATACAGTATTTTAGACTTTCAGTACCTCATAGCAGTTCCACCTTCTGGTCTAAAGTCAAACTTGTATTTCAACTTAGTTTTTTCAGAATATGATGATAATACCATTTTGTTCAAAAGGCCCTAAATAGGTTGCATAACAAATTTTAGGCCTTAACTAAGTTAAACACCCATGAGGCGGCCAACCGAGTCAACAACAATTAGAAGCCTTGTCCCATCCAAATGGAGTCAGCTACATTGATTCTTACCTTCCAAACCACTCCGTTCGAGGCCATACTAGATACAACGCCTAAATTATGCATATCCTTTCTCACCACATCTCTTAAAGTTATCTTATGTGTGCCCTTAGCTCTTCTATTTCCTTCAATATGGATTAAATCATTTCATCATGCAAGGGCATTTATAGGCCTCCATTGAACGTGATCATGCCACCTCAAATGACTTTCTCGTAGATTATCACTGATCAGAGTTACTCCCAAGCTAGCTCTAATATGACCATTCCTTATCTTTCCTAGTTTTGCCCCTCATCCATCTTAGCATCCTCATTTCTGCTACACTTGACATTATCCATATGATGCCTCTTAACAGCCCAAACACTCCACACCATACATCATACCTAGTTATACGACAGTCCAATAGAATTTTCCTTTTGAGTTTCAAAGGAATACAACGATCACACAAGACCCTAGACGCACCTCTCCACTTCATCCATGTTATTTTACTTCTTAAATAGAGTCAGCAAACAAAGAATTACCCAAACTTGGTGCAGTCCAACTCAGTTTTTTGGATCACCAAGTTGGAGACCAAGAACATTTCTCGAACCATGGCTTACCCAGACACCTCAAAATTGGAGCTGCATAAATCTCCATAAATGGACATAAATGGCAAAGCAGCCTCCAAAGCATGTCACCAACACAGATGTCCAAATGCTCACAGATATGTTTGTCTTTCGGTTATTTGAGGTGAAACAGAATTAAATTATAAGTAAAATTTCCTGTTTCTTGCATGTAAATAGACAAAAATAAAAGATGGTTCTGATGTTGGCCATTAAAGACACATATAAATAAAATAGGTATAGCTGAAATAAGGATGTCTAGAAAGTTGAGGCAAAGCTAAAAATGATAAAACGAATACACATCAAACTTTCAAGTAATTTAGGTGTAAATCCAGCACAAATAAATTAGAGAGAGCTATTTGAAGAGGCAGGGACAAGTGCATAGTTGTCACAGTGACATCTAGGCATCCAGGCACCCTGGTTGCCTAGTTACTGTAACAACTATCAACTAAACATGTGCAACAAAGATCTATGAATGAAAGTAACCAGAGACACAGATCCAGTTGGAAGTAAGCCAAAAATGACTATAGGCAAAGTGGCGAAAGAGAAAAGTGCATGGATTATGATTATGGAATTGAATGGCGAAACCAGATCCATGTGGTTGAGTCCCATTCATTTGGGATAACCCAAAGTTGAATTGAATTATAAGCATACATACTATGGACAAGACATAATCCAATCTGTGATAACACTCCAAAGATAATTTATTTAGTTTAAAATGTGTATGTTCCAAACCAAAGATTCATATGCACCCCCAGAGTCCAAAAATTATTCTTTTGTAAAACTTTGGGGAAAGGGGTGTTGCTAGTTCCAGATTGATTTTGGTAACGGTCACAAATTTCAGTTATTTCAACCGAAATTGAAGCAAATTTGACTATCAAAACTGCAGTCTGAAAATGGACAAAGTTCACCAAAATAGTTCAGTTTCCACAGAAACAGAAATGCGGTTGACAACTTAAATTTTGAAACCTTGATTTTCATATATGCAAGGTTTGATACAAGTACCTGCATCTAAATAATAAACAACTATGCGAAGTACCAGAGAATGGAAACTATCCATGTAGAATATAAAAGATAGTTGTCAATAGTTGTCCATAGTTGTCAAGGCATCGCCTAACCGTCGCCTCGGCATCGCCTAAGCGTTGCCTCGGCGTCTGGGCTCCTTCGGAACACCTCAAATTGGCATCGCCTTATTTTTAGGCAATAAAATAAGGCGTCCGTTTTTTTACTTCTTTTCTTCTTTTTTAAATCACGAGAAAGATGCCTAATCGAAGGCATATATTGAAATACTTATTAGATTCGATTGTAAAGTATCTATTGTTTGAACCTATATGTATATGTATAATGATGCTACATGTGATCAAATGTTAAAATAAAAATAAAAACAAACAAAATCGAAAGAGAATAAGTTCTTGACTCAAGTCTCACTCTCACTCTCACTCTAATCCCTAATCTCTTTCTCTCTTCCTCTCTTCTTCTCTTCCATTCCCGCGACGACACTCCGGCAAGCAGTGGCCAGCGACAAACAACTTCTTCTCTTCCTTTCTTCTCGCGACTTTTTATTTAGGACCTATTATGTGTGGTTTGTAGTATGTTTGATGACTTGAGGTAGTCTGATATTAGTTTTTTTTATTATATAAGATATGATAGATTTAGAGTGAATGAGATGTACACTAAAAATTTCACTTAAAATGCCTCAACCGCCTCGGAGGGCGCCTCGTCGACTCATCGCCTCAATTAGCCTAAACCGCCTTGCATTGCCTCATCGCCTTGACAACTATGTAGTTGTTAAGGTATCACCGATTCACCTAGGCGAGCTCCTTGGTTTGTACATTTAGCGTTCCCTGGTGTCAAGGTTCTCTCCAACACCTCAGGTCACCCTAACTCCACGATAACTATGGATGAGAACTGATGTGAACCAGGCCTAGGGTTCAATGGATTGATGCAAACACGGGTCTAGGTCCACACTCAAGATCCTCTTCCAGTGAATCAGCAGTCCACTAGAGTTAAAATTACCCTACAATTATGAATTAGGGATGGAAAGAGGGTTCTAGGGTTGGGTATCGGGTAGGGTTAGGTTTGGCTAGGATTTAGAATACTAAATCTTAAACCTTGCTGTAATTTAAATTTCAGTTCCAGGGGTCCAGAAATTAGGGTTTCCCAAGATTCTAGGGTTTGAACTAGAAAAGAGTTAGGCTCAAGTGTCAAGTAGGGTTGAAGGAAGATTATCTTGAAGGGTTTAGTATTTGGATGAGGGGCTGGGGAGAACTAGGGTTTTGAAGTTTTAGGGATTAGGGTTTCTAAGGAAGAAGATGAAAGTGCAGAATTTCTAGGCTTTAGATGTAGTAAAGGGATCAGGGTTGGGATTGAGTGTAAGGAGACAGGGAAGGTTATCCTAAAAAGGTGAAGAAATTGGAGATGGGGTTTAGAAGATATAGGTGACCAAGGTTTAAGGGGTTGGGAATAATTCTGGTTTTTTATTTTATAGAAAATCTTAAGCTGCTGCAGGTAAGAACTAAGAAGGAAGACGAATAAGAAGAGAGTAATAAGTGGGGCTGGAAGGTTGTAATAGATTTTTTTTTTTTTTTTTTTTTTTTTGGGGGGGGGGGGGGTTAAACGAAATAGGGATGGGGGAGGTATAGGAATGCAGGTTAGGGAAGGGAGGGAGATGATTTGCGATGGAGGAGGGGTCTGCATCTGCAGGTTTTAGGGTTTGGGAGGGAGGGGAAAGCTGAAGATGGAGGGATGAGAGGGGAGGGGCTGAATTTGGGGGGGGGGGGGGGGGTGTCTTACCTGAAGGATGCAAGGGAGTCAATGGTGTCTTCAACTTCAGCAGAAATTGTAGAGAAGCCTATTTATAGCCTTCAGAAGGATGTCACACTAGGACTCACTTGAAAAACAATTAAAACTTGAATTCCTATTTGACTAGGGACTCTTACTCAAGGATTCTTTCATATCTCACTTTAGAAGCGTCCAAATTGAAATCTAAGAGTATATACTGAATCCTTGCAAGAAGTAGAACAAAACAATCAGACTCCTTCATGACTTAGGAATCCTGACCTAACAATGACTCTTCAATAACTTAACAAATATAGACTCAATCTCAAAAATAAAACTAGATCCAGGGTCCCACAAACACAATGGACCAAACTAAACCTTGAAGTGGACTCAACCGAAAAAGGCAAAATTTCCAAAATACCCCTGGATGACTGAAACTCCATGGGTTGCTGGTAGAGCCACAGGGTACTGGTAAACTCCTCAGGCCCAATTTGGGTGGTCCTGGATCTGGTTCACATCAAAAGCATTCCGACAGTAGTACTGAGTCGGGCAACTTTAATTTTGGGAGGAGGCAATAACAGCAGATAAAGATTGAAGCATGCCAATTTACATAAATGGTTTAGGATATCATATTATGTAAGAAATAGCTCAGGCACTGCCAAAGGTAGACATACTTTGAAACAACTTCAAACAAATCACAGGAAGTACCATTAATGACTAGTGGAACTGTGGGAGTTGACAAGAAATAGGGACATCGAAAGGGAAAGCAGTATGCACCAAAATGGATTATAAAACGTTAAAAAAAAACTCCCCTCAGCAAATAACAAGAACTATTTGGACTCGGGAAATAATTCAAGATTCCTGACTCATTTTATGCAAAATTTAATCCTAGGCATTGAAATTAATACAATATGATGCTTTAGGATGTAATTATGAAACAAACCTGGCTCCTACGAGAATGCAATTGCTGACCAAGCAAAATGATTTTTTCAAAATGAGACTTAAGAGTATCCTCTTCCATCGGACCTTGCAAATGTTGAAACAACTGTCTGGCACTGCCCTGTTAATGTATACCACAATACCAGCAGACAGATTGGATCAGTTAGCATCTCAAATTGTGGTTATGTAGGTATAATGTTAACTCCAAATCCAACATAAAGAAAAAGGATGTAGAAAAAGCATGCCTTTGGAATGCCAGGTAGAGTAGATGGATAAGGTTGAGATGATCCTGAATCTTCAGCACTGTCAGCTCCATCTCCATTCCTATCCATTAAGATTTTGTGACGCTCTTTGCATTCTTTAGGTTCCCGAAAGATGCACTGGAAATGTTTCATCGGAAAATGGTGTCAACATCTTAAATCTCCAATTACAAAAGCATTGAACAGTCTCCCTCAACTAAATGTAGCACTGCAAGAGAAGATAATTCCTGAGTAAAGGAAGACAACTAAATCAGTTTACCTTGAATTGCAGAGTACTGTTGATGGCATCAGTTACAAGGTTCCAGTTTGGGCCCATGTCATGTACAAGGACAACAAGTGCCTGCATTAGCAAACAGAAAAAGGAAAAAAAAGACTTAAGAAACTCTTTCCTAGTTTCAAAAGCCATCTGATTCTAAATATAGTTCGGACAAGCCCAGTAACCTGATCTTCAAATAGTGACCATGGACTGCCTGACCCCGACTGCCCAGCAGGTGTCTGCAATAATTTGGTGTTTGGGTTGGGGGAATCAAACATCTCATGAATAAAGCTCATGCAAACATACATAGACCAGCAATGAAACCAGACCAAAGAGAATAGACAGAAGCAAGAAATCTCAACAGGCTATTAACATAGAGCATACCTTCGGTGCCTTGGCTTTCCTGCCTCGATCCCGGCCTGCAATCATTTTCATTAGCTTATTTGGATTGGACATATTACTCATTTGAGAACCCACTGGTGAAGGAATAGAACTGGTCACTGGATCAAAGTTCTCAGGACAAGTATCTGCTAATTGCTTCATGATCTTAGGCTTCTTCGCAGCATGTTGCCCAAAGAGCCCTACAGAGAACCCATTCAAAAATCAAGAAAATGTGAAGCACATCTCAAATATTTACTGGACATCGTCATTAAGAGCAAAAACAAACTGAGGAAGTCCATTACCACTGTTTCCATTAGATTCAAAATAATGACCCTCCGATCTCTTTTTGGCATGATCCCTCTGCAATTAGATAGTTTAAAATATTAAACTGAAGATACCATGTGCACAAGAAACAATAATTAAATAAACAAATAGAAGAACAGAGATCGAGGGGAGGGGGGGAGAGAGAGAGAAAGAGAGAGAGAGAGAGCTATCTCATCTGACAACTAACAAATATTGTACAGCATCGAGTGCTCATACTCATCAGCATATATTTCAAGTTCATCATCTTATATGCTTTGACAAATGGTAATCTGACAACTAACAATATTGTACAGCATCGAGTGCTCATACTCATCAGCATATATTTCAAGTTCATCATCTTATATGCTTTGACAAATGGTATTGAGTAACAGCGTGATATGATATGATTGATATCAATACAGCAGATACATGTCGAGATTGGCCATGTTGATACAATACTCGGTTGATACATAAAGAAATTTATGCACTAATTAGAGAACCAATAGAGGCTGTCAAAACCTGAAAATCCCAGTTTTGGAAGAAAAATTCTCCCACACTAATTTTTTTGGTCAAAATGGAAGTGGACCCCAATTAAACTCCAATGGCATAGCAATAGTGATTAAACAAGCAAAAATTAACCCCAATGGAAACTCTAAATATGCATTTGGTAACATTTCTGTTCTAAGAGACCAGTTCTTATGCAAAACTATTTTTTAATATTTTTGTGCTAAAAGACCGTTCTTTGCTTGGAAATGGGCATTTGATAAATCCATTCTGAAAACATTTCTAGAACACTATTAGAATAAGTTGATGTTTGATAAACTCATTCTAAGGTTTCATTCGGGACCAATTTTATCACTTCCGTTTCCGTTCTTTGGTAAAAACATCTTTTTCATATTCCGCAAAAAACATTATTCAGGCTACTTTTCTGACCGGTCCATTCTTATAGAACATAAGAACGAACAGTTTTAACAAATGTTTCTAACCCATTCTTCTGAAGAACGCCAAAAACGTTTTCTAAGAACATTACCAAACTCGCCCTAAAAAGACCACTACCACGTAATTAAGAGGTCATACGTTCAAATTTCCTTGGGCCTACCTACCCTAAAAAATAAGCAGCTCAGCAAGTGGAGATCGAACTTCGAAGCCAAAGGTTGAATTAGTTGATATAAAGAATTGCTTGAATCTTTTTTAATCAAGAGTTTTTGATAAGTATCACATCTTGACTCAAAAACTATCTCATTTAGATCATCTTGAACGGTTTGTGATTCATGATACATAATTATGCATGTTGTTAAATACTTATATTCCTTGCTAAATCAGGCTTTTAATTTTTATAAGAGTTTGATTAACATGTAGATACTTAATGTGATATTGAGTGCTACTTATTAATTACTGGTATGTTTATAATTGCATATCCCTTCCAGGTTTGGACACCCCAGAGATAACTTCAAGCTAGCATCCTAGTGTGCAAATTCATTTTTCTTTTTGAAAATTTTCATGTAATTACTTTTTATTGCTTATTATTAGGTTTAAAAATGGATACTGCACTTGCCAATGAAGAATTAAATTATATAGATACTGTGAAGAAATAGATAACCTGATATTGATTGGGCATTATTAATTCAGGCCAGAAATGTGTAACCAATTTAAAATCATGCAATTTGGTGCTTTACCCAGAAAAGTTATGCATCCAACAAACAGAATACGAAGGTAACAATTTCAATCATAAGCGACAACCATTTTCATTTCCGAGACAATTGAACTTCAAATCAGTTTTAATTAGGAAGGCTGAAGTGCAGAAGTTTGAAGGCAAATGCCAGAAATACTCAAGTCTCCACACTAGAATAGAGATGAAGCCTTGCAAACGACCCATATTTCAATAGTTTAGTCTCAAGGTCTATATTTATCACTGCTCAAATTTCCATCCATAGTTGGAAATCTAGTTTCATTTAAAACACAAGGTTTCATAATGTTAAAGGGGGATGATGAAATTATTTATGATGGATGGAAAATATTATGCAGTCAACCATTCCTACGCACTAACAAAGCAAAAGGAGTTTATTTCAATCCATGTTGCTTACTCCATTCTTCTAAGGTAGCTCACACAAACCACAAAGGATATGCAACAACAACAATCATAAATTTTTCCCTACTAAATGGGGTTGCCTACGTGGATCCAAAAGAGAAGTACCAAAGTGGAGTAAAAGAAAATAAGGATGAGTGATAACAATGAAGAGAAGAAGCCAAAGCAGTAGTCAGAGAAGCATCCCAGGAACAGCCCCCGATAAGTAATCAGCAACATAGGTTTTAGTCCTCCTAACAATTCTACTCATGATTATACAAAGATCAAGCCTGCCACATGAATTCCCTTCTGACTACTCCAATAGTCATTTGGGCATTTTAATTGAACACTGCAGCTATGGAAGAGTTACTATGCAGAATGGTTCAACTGTTCAAGTTCTGACCAACAAGGGCTTCCCCAAGAAACTGAGTCAAAACCATGGGTTATTATTATTAAAAAGTCCCAGGTTTCAACAATATCTCAAAAACCTCAGTAGTTTCAACCAATATTTTGAAAACTTCAGTTATTTGATCAAATGCATAGTCTTTCAAAATGTTTCAGTAGTTTCGACCAGTTTTGGTCAGCCCATTACATGTCGAGTTTAACCCAAAGAATTACTAATTTTGTCATGGTTTCAACCATCTCGGCCATATCTCAGCTTTGGGCTGGCCGAACCAGCCTTTAATGCCAGATCTTGATTTTTGGTATACAGTAAAAATCTCAAGAGTGATTTTTATCCCACAGTTTTTCCAACCAGAGTGGGGCAGACACAGAATTTATGGACTTCTATTTAAACTTGAGATTTCTTAAATTTGATTACCAATTATCCAAAGGCATTCACAACTAATAGTTCTTGTTCAGTTTTCATGTTGGCCAGCATGTTAACAAGAAAAATCTTTCTAACTTTTTCAGAAGCTGACAGAAAAGGTACATATTTGAGACCCTAGTGGCTGAAGGTTTTTTTCAATGAAATCTTAACTCTCCTCCATGGTTTGTAGTTGTGGCTGTAAGCTCCCCCCCCCCCCCTTCTTTTTAAATTATACTGGCTAAAGCCGTAAAAAACTTACGCCCTACTCCTAGTGAATCGGCTCTGATTATGTAGGTGGGGGATTGTCCTTGTTAGTGTAATCCTAGAATGGTAGGAGACTAACTGAACCAATATCCAGAATCTGAGATGAACTGGCAAGCTTAGGTAGACCAAAAAAGGGTTTTTAGGTCAAAACAAAGGTTTAGGATTTGGTAGGACGATGACAAATGTTTGGCAAGAAGTACAGGAGAAAAGCTCACAAACCTGGTCCATGAAGAGAGGCAAAAACACTGTTCATGTCAGTCTGCAGGTGAACAGTGTCACAGCCCATACGTTGACTTGGTGAGGATATTCGTAGAAGATCTCAATGGGAACTGCATGGATTTCAACTGCAGCCTTAGAAAATTAAGATTTTATTTAGTTTGCATATTTGTTGGTCATATTTTGCGCTAAGAGAATCATTTATGTTTCTCACCAAAGTAGTTTCTAATTTTACTTTTAAAAAGTTTCTATTTTTGTAATTGCCGAGAATCCTTGCTAAACAACTCAGCACAGTCTAGTTTCTATTACAGTAATAAGAGGTTTCTATTTTTACTGAGCAAACCTTTGCTCTATATATTTGTAATTGGCTGTTACAGCCCTCCATGATTCTTTAAGTTAATTGAATGAAGCGTCGCATTAAGATCTCCTATTCTCTTGTCCATATTTGAGTGATAAGAACGGATAGGCACTTGCCAAGAGGGCTAAACACATAGGGCTGAAGGGCTAAATCCATCTAACATTTCTGCTCTCAGGTTTGCTTGATGATTAAATCTGCTGCTGCTACTGGTAGAAGAGAACTCTGCCAGTGTTTGCTGCGGGTCCCAAGCCCGGGTAAAGGAGGGTTGGTGCTTTAGGTCGGCAGCTAGCATCGGAAAAATTATAGCCCAGCCCTTTTCATGGATTCGACCTTATATGATAAACGTTATGCTAGGGTGTCCCCCAACAAAATAAGCGACTCACCACACTATGGCTCGGGTGTAGTGATAAGCGGTCAACGGTTAGCTAGGGCATCCCCTGTAAGCGATATGTCGCATCAATGCCCAGATACAGTGATAGGTAGGCAAGAGTTCCCGCGTTGTGGATGAATGCAGGTAAAAAAACTAGCCCAGAAACATAGGATTAGATTGGCATCTTGGAACATAGGATCTTTAATAGATAAAAGCTAAGCTTAGAATTAATAGATGTTATGAGCTTGCATTCAAGAGACTAGATGCAAGGGTAAAAAAGCTAAAGAGCTGGATGACTTTAAATTTTGGTATACTAGGGATAAAACTAATAAAAATGGAGTAGGTATAATAGTGGATAAAGTTTTTAAGAATGATGTGGTGGATGTTAAGCGATAGGATTATTGCTATCAAACTTGTAATGAAGAAAGAGATTGTAAATATAATTTGTGCATGTGCACCTTAAGTAGGATTGGATTAAAGTCAGAAGTTAGAATTTTGGAAAAATATGGATGGATAAATGCAAGGAATTTGTCAAGGAGAAAATATTATCATAGGGGGTGATCTAAATGAACCTATTGGAAAAGATCAAAGAGGCGATGAGAGTGTTCATGGAAGTTATGGTTTTGGAGAGAGGAATAAGAAAGGGATCTCAATTTTAGATTTTGTTGTTGCTTTTGATCTACCTATTGTAAATACTTACTTCAAAAAGAGAGATGAGCATTTAATTACTTTCAAAAGTGGATATCATAGAAGCCAAATAGATTTCTTCCTAACTAAAAGGACTAATAGATTGTTGTGCAAGGATTGCAAGGTGATACCAGGGGAAAGCTTAACTGCACAACATAGATTTATGGTTTTGGATATATGTCTAACCTCAAAAACTCATAAAAGGTGCAAGGTTAACCATCCTAGGATAAGATGATGGAACTTTAAAGGAGAGTGCTTGAAATCCTTTGCTAACGAAATAGTCAAACGAAGAAAGTGGTATTTTGAGGGGGACACTAATGCGATGTGGAATGAGATGGCTACATGTATAAAAAAGGTGGCTAAAGATGTCCTAGGTGAATCAAAAGAAAAACTTCATCTTATAGAGAGTCCTAGTGGTCCTCCCTTAGTCCCCTACTGCATACACCACAACAAAATGGTGTTGCAGAGCAAGGTTGTCAAAGCGGCCGCCTTGTCGCGTTGCTTCGTGTTGCCTTGGTTTTCATTGCCCTCTATCGCCTAGCATCGCATTGTCACCTTGACAACCATGTTGCAGAGAGGAAGAAATTTCACCTTATGGAAATAGCATGGTCTTTGTTGTTTGAGATGAAGGTCCCTAAACCTTTCTAGGTTGATACAGTGTTGATTGCTTGTTTCTTTATTAATTCTACGCCATCTGTTGTTCTGCAAGAGGAATTTTTTCCATATGCTCCCCGAGTTGTCTTACCTCCTCGAGTCTTTGGGAGTGTCTGCTTTGTTCGTGACCTTCATCCTGAGTTATCTAAATTAGATCCCAATGCCCTGAAATGTGTCTTTTGGTCATTCTCATACGCAAAAAGGGTAATGGTGTTATTTATTTGACTTATAGAAGTACATCGTCTCTACTGATTTTTTTTTTTTTTTTTTTTTTTTGTCGACACCTCATTTTACTGATGTTTCTACTTCCACCCTTGATGATGATGTCTCAGTCACCATTATTCAGAGTCTCAAACTACTCTTTCACAGGATATTGTTTGTCCATGAATTCTAGCTGATCAAACAAGCAGCTCATTGGTGTACAAGAGACATCACTCTCACTCCCACGCCTCCTTCATTAGCACCTTTTTCTTCTCCAAATCAAGTGGTGAGTTGACCTTGATGTTCCAATTACCCTTTGTAAAGGCACTTGGAGTTGTTTCTAGTATTTTGTTTCTCATGTTAATGAATCTTCCACATTCCATACTTGTCTATCTACCATTGAAAGTTACCCTCCTTCTAAGTCTACTGAAGAAGCCTTGTTTAATATAGAATGGACAACTGTCATGATGCCTGATCAAAGAATTGTCCACCTTACATGACAATCATACTTGGGATTTGGCACCTTTGCCTCCTAGGAAGAAAGCCATCAGATATCAGTGGGGGTTTGCTATAAAAGTTAACCCTGATGAGAGACTTACTCATTTGAAAGCTAGACTCGTCACGAAAGGATATGCTCATATGCATGGTGTGGACTACTAAGAGACTTTTTTTCCTGTTGCTAAGATGAAATCGGTCAAGGCTTTGATATCTTTGGCTGCCATGAGTAAATGGCCTCTATTTTAGCTTGATGTTAAGAATATTTTTCTCAACAGTGATCTCCATAAGGAAGTTTATATGGAGCAACCTCGTAGGCTTATTGCTTAGGAAAGAGTGGTATGGTTCGCAATCTTAAGAAGTCTTTGTATGGCTTGAAGCAATCAAGTCAGACATGGTTTGGTCGGTTCACTTCTGTGGTGTTGCATTTGGACTAACTCGTTGTGACAATGACCATTCAGTATTTTACCATTGCTTTATTACAGGAAATTTGTTTCTAATTGTTTATGTTGATAACATCATTATCACTAGAGATGATCCTACAAGGAGTAATAAATTAGAAATTATATTTGCAACAACAGTTTTAGACTAAGGACTCAGGAAGATTGAAATATTTTTGGGGTGTAGAAGTTGCTCAATCTCAAAAAGGGATTTTCTTGTCACAACGAAGGTTTCTACTTTTTTTTTTGGGTAAAAACGAAGGTATCTACTTGATTTGTTGACAGATTGGGATGATTGGCTCTAAGCTTTAGATACTCCTATGGATCCTAATGTGAAGCTTATGGTAGAAGATGGAGATGCTTGATGATCCATAAAGGTATCGAAGGCTGGTTGGAAATTGAATTCTCTCACTGTGACGCGCACTTGATCTCGTCTCGCCTTCTTAAAAAAGTGAGATATCTCGCAAGATCTCACAAATCATAATTAACATAATCAAGGTAACCACCTAACAAGAAAATTTTCAACACCATGATTTTGTAGGTCGGCCCACAGTGTTTAACATATATAATTTGCATGCCCATTAAGCTACTACTTAACATGCATTTTCAAAAAATTAGTTTAGGTAAGAATGGTATACCTCAAGGATGAGAAACTCCCAAAAGCTAAGTAAAGCTCAATCCATCTCCACACCACATTTGCCAGCAACATTAAGGACCCCAAGATTTGAAGAAGAAATCACTCTATAATGGCAAGATTTGAAGAAAATAGGAGAAGAAGAGGAGTTGTGGCCGAAATGGGAGCTTCGGTCAAGATTTCACTCGAAATGGGCGAAACCTTGCCAAAGTTTTGTTTTAAAACCCAAATTTAAAAGACCCCCCCCCTTTTTTTTTGAAATACCAAATTTCAGTTAAGTCTTGTCTTGAGATTTTTCTAAACAATCAGAAATTTATTGTCCATTTTTGTCTCACCCTCTCAATTCGTCTCAACACTATTGAGATGAGCGAGATCTCGCAAGATTTTGTACAATGGTTTTAACAATCCATTAAAAGACAAATTTTGGCAGCCTTTTGAACAAACCACTAAAGGATAAAACTAGCACCCGTTTCACCCATGCATGGAGATTAGAAGGCTAGTCCTACTATGGCTCGAGAACTCCACCTGCTCTCCTAATGACTCCTACCAACTCTCTTTTATATAGTAAACAGACTTATAAAAAATTAAAAATTATATAAAAAAAATAATAAAAACCTTATAAAATGTCAGTGCTGTTTCAATCCAATTAAAGACTCAAATAAAATGACCACACTACCCCTGACTTAAGATGGAATATAATTATTGAAATAACTAACTGAAGATAGAAAAGAACCACGGGCAGCAAACTAGGCATCAGGCTATGCTGCCAGGGGCAAACGTAAGGGCTTCATTAGGTTTGTAAGAGCTAATCTGAGGGTCCTGACTAGGGGCTAGACATGCATGACTGCATCACTAAACCAGATTAGTAGATTTCAAGATATCCCTGATTGCGGGTTAACAGTGATCTATCATCTATCCCCTTGATAAAGTATATAGTCTAGGGGATGCTGATACTAAAGATCTTCCCAAAAACAGATTCTACACCATTTTGATATCATATCTGACCAAGGAATTGAAGGCAATGCATTCGATGTATTTCCAAGGAGAACAAAAGATCCCCTACCAGAAACATGAACCACACCCAAAAACTAAATGATTTAGATTTTCTTTTCTGTGGGAATCCAACAAAATTATCCTCATACAATATCGGCCCTAACCAGAAGCAGCAACAATAACTCAGCCTTATCCCAACTAAAAAGGGTCAGCTACATGGATACTTACCTTTTGATCAGCTCTACTTAAGCTCATATTGGATACAAGGCCTAAGCCAATAAAGTCATTTCTTGCAACTTCTACAAAGTTTATTTTATGCTTACCCCTAGCTTTTTTAGTTCTTTCAATCTGAATCAAATCAGTCCTCCTTACTAGGCCATTTAAAAGTGTCTCCATTGGACATGGCCATGCCACCTCAAACAACTTTCTCATAGCTTTTTATGAACTGGAGCTACTCCTTAAACAGCTCTAATGTGATAATTCCTTTTTCATTCCTAGTATTGCCATTCATCCATCTCAGCAACCTAGCTCTTTTAGTTTTTTCAAACTGAAGTAAATCACTCCTCTTATCTGGGGCATTTAAGGGGCCTCCATTGAACATGGTTGTGCCCTCAAACTACTTTCTAGTAGCTTATGATGTACCAAAGCTACTCCCAAACAAGCTCTAATATGATCATTCCTTACTCTATACTTCCTAGTTTTGCCACTCGTACGTTACAACATCCTCTTTTTATATATGATGATTCTTCTTGACTATCCAACACTCATGCATTATACAACATAGCTGGTCATATGGCGGTCCTATAAGATTTTTCTTTTAAGTTATAAAGGAATAAGTTGATCACAAAAAACCCTGAACACACCTCTCCACTTTATCTATCCTATTTTTAACTCTCTAGGAAACATTGTCCTCTTGGCTAACCTAGAAGCATCTCAAAAAGGGAAAAAAATATCTCTTTCAGTAAGAAAGAATCCAAAAACCAAATAGCAAATAAACCAAACCTGTTCATGTTGAACCATGGAATCAAGCTGCCATCTCTGTTCGTATGCAATCCCCTGCAACCATAGAAGATTCAGGAATTCCTACCACAGGAATTAAAAAAAAAAATCCAGACTGAAAAAATAAAAATAAAAGATCCAAAATGGAAAAAAAATAAATTAATACAAAACTTACTTTGCCAATGGCAGCTTCTGTTGCATGCAGTGAGTTCTTGCAAAGTAAATGCTTAGCCTTCTTCTTCTTCTTAGGTTTTGTTAAAATATCTGCATAATTAAAAGGTGACCGCTTGCTGAATTCTCCTGTTGATTCAACCTCCATAGGTTTTCTAAACTCGGATTCACCATGAAGGGTGCTCTGGTCATCCTGAAAAGAACTAGTGTCTCCACTTGAAGCATCAGTTTTACTAGTAATTGGTAAATTCCCAGCAGCTGCAGCACTGAAAGGGTTTAGTAGCCGCTGCCTGGCTGCAGTACGCATACGCTTTGTTGGAATTGAACCAACAGGCATACTGTTAGGTCTTTTCCCAATTAAAGAGGATGGCTGACTGGCCAGTTTATTCCCCATGCCATAAGACAACTCAGAACCAACTTTATACGACCTTGGAGAACATGATGTCAGCAATGTTTTCCGCTTCCTCTGAGCAAATTTTGAATATTTTTGACCTTGGAAGTTTCCAGGAGAATAATACACTCCAGTTTCTACTCCATCCTCCTCATATGCATTCTCTCGAGATCCAAACTCTGAATCCAAAAAAAACTCTAGTCAAGCGCATGAATTGTTAGCAACGAAGAAGCAACCACAATTTCGCATGATCAATACCTGATAAAGCATCACACATAGATGTATCAACTTCCCCCTGTCGCATACTGTTGCCAGTTTTCTGAAATATAAGAAAGAAAAATATGCATATGGTAAGCTAGAGAAAAGTGGCATTTAAGAACGAAATGTATGAACAAATGAATAAGCTGTTCAACAAAAGATCAGCCAGGGAAAATATTTTTGTAAAAGCCCTGTGAATATCTGATGTCTCCACTATGAGGTGACTCCAGAAGTTTATCCTTGAAGTGCCATTAACAGATTCAGCACCTCAGGTAGGGGTATATTTGGCATCCATTTGATTCTCCTGAGACTATATTATTAATTTTCTGCAATGTCAAAGAGGTCTATTTGAAGAAAAAAACTGTCCAGTTCTCAGATTAATCACCATAAAAGAAACTCATTTTAATGGGGATCTTTGCAGCAGACAATTCATTAGAATAAGAATCGAAGTGCTTCCACGTAAATCACTGGAAAATCAGAATCCATACTAAAAACAACTTAACTACCTGTATATAGATTCAAGATATAGATACTTATATATACTAGTAAAGTCACATGTGCAAATGAAATTGCTTCTATCTGTAGATTGTTTTTTTTTTTTTTTAATTAAAAATATTTGATTCAATTTTGAAAAAGCAAGCAAGGGAGTCTTCTTGTCATGGCTTTGAAAAGGGGGTTTAAACTTAATCATTAATTTATAGATTGGTAACTCTTTTATTAAAAAGAAAGGGGGAAAAACTGATATTTCAACTTTTTGTTGGAAAGTTATATTGTGATTCCAAAAGATAAAAAGACGGAAGAAGAAAGAGAATGTAAAGGATTAACTAATTTTACTTTCAAATAACAAAAGTGGGATAAATGAAATTAGTGTTTATCACAAATGAAATTCTATCAAATAATAAATATTATAAATGAACTGAAAAACAGCAAAAAATATTGATGTATTTAATATTCATTTACATTATATGCATATGATGTGTAATACAGTAATAATTCTAATATTAATTAATAATGACTTTGAATTAATGAGTTAGGGAAATGAGGTTCTTGACTACCATATTGCATGCATATAATGTGTAATACAATAATCACATATTTTTATATTAATTAATTATGATTTTGAATTAATGAATAGGGGAAATGAAAATTTTGAGGTTTTCAACCGCCTTTTAAAATTTGATAATATACATTATCATAATATCAAACCTAATGTTCCTCTACCTCCTTCTAGCTGGATCCATGGCATCCATCAAACCTTTACCACATCTTCTTCTTGGAACCTGTTTCGCACCCCCTCCCCCCTGGCCCCCCTTGGTTTGGTTCAAAGGCCATATCTCCCGTCATTCTCTTACCTTTGGAGAACCCTAAACACAACCCTTCCCACCCAATCATTCCTTATTACCCGCCATATCCCTGTGAACCCCAACTGCATCCTTTGTTGGAATGGTATTGAGGACATTGATCATTTGTTTTTTTCTTGTCCTTTCTCTAGTTCTCTTTGGAGAAAAGCCCTTAACTACATTTGGCCCCATTCCCATCACTTATTTGGGTTTGTCTGTGACTGGTCTTGGATATTGAGTAACTTTTTAGGTACCTCTATTTGTGACCGGATTGGTAGGCTTGTCTTTGATGCCATAGTCCACCATCTGTGGTAGGAGCGTAGTCTTAGGCGCTGGACTTCCAAATCCCGCTCTATTGATTATATTTAGAATGCTATTTACTTTGATGTATCCTCTAGGATTACTACTATTCCACATCCCCCGGTTGTTGATTCCCCAAGGAACAGGCTCATTGTTGTATCCTGGGGGCTAAACTCCCAATTTCATCCTCCTCCTTGATCCTCTCCTATGGATCTTTCTTGTAGTTCGGTTTTCATCTCTTTAATTTAATTATTTATTCATCCAAAAAAAAAAATCAAACCTAAAATTCAATGAGAGGATTAAGATAGGTTAGAATTTTAATTTTCTTTTGTGTAAAAAGATATATTAGGATTTGTATTTAGGGAATGAGATTTCATATTTAATATGTATTGAAGTTTGAACATGAAATTAATCTGAAAGAATAAAAGTTGAAACTTAGATGGGATTTTCAATGCCTTTAAGTTTAAAGCAAGATGAGATTAAAATTTTGGGAGATGGGACTTTGTTGTTTTCATATTTCATGTGACCATGATTCTGACCCCTAGACAAAACCCTAAGTGTGGCCCTCTAGATGGCTTAAGGAAGACCCATAGGCTGGCCGAACCCCACCCCCTAGGAGGGGTAATTAGGGCATTTTAGCCAACTTTGACTGCTGGAATTAATTCCAGATTTAGTCCTAGAGTCCAATTTGGTCTTTACTTCTTAATTTGAGTTGCGATTGAATTAGTTAAGTTGTGGATAAGGTAAGACTCTTTTACAAGAAGGGTTTTTTTGGTCTTTTGGGAGTTTGCTTTTGATAAGAATTTGTCTTTATTAGTTGTTGAGTTAGTAGTTGATAGTTGAGTGTCCTAAGGAGTACTTTTTCAAGAGAAGTTCCTTAGATAGATTTTTCACTTATCTAATCTTTTATTTTCAGCATGTGTCTGTTAGATGTTTAAATTCTATTCAAGATTACATGGTGGGATCCTAGTCTATAAAGGAATCCCACTTAGAGTCTAGTTCTTTTAGAGCCTATTGTTTCTTTGCAATTCCTTAAGTATGATTGAATGAAAATTAAATTATTTGCAAGAAATTGGGTTGTGGTCCTCTTTGGGAGGGCCACAGCAGATTTTGAAGTGTTTTTCATCAACAATCAACAAACAATGGTTTTCAAAGCATCCACCTAGGCAGTAAGGCGGTTTTTCAACCTCCTTATTTGCCACCGCTCTGCTGACATGCAGTTTTTTTAACCGCTTTTTCACCTAATCGCTTCAACTTTATCACCTTGTACCTTTTTTCCGCCTAGACACCAAATTGGTCGCTTTGTTTACAGTTTGTACATAATAATATATTTTGTTCAATCAAATTTTATTCTACAAAGCCATAAAACAAATTTAATAGCTAGTCATTTCGGAATTGGGAATCAATTAATCGTTAGATGGACAAGACACTTATTTGGCATCACACTATCATAGAGGTAAGTAAAAATGTAAAATTATTACTTTCATTTTCATACTTATAATTTGATATAGTTCATAGTATGGTGGGAGATCTCACGAGATATCTCGTTTTTTCACCTTGGCGAGACGAGATGGAGGGCAAGAGCAGAGAGTTGGGATATCTCGCTCGAGATCTCGCCATCTCTCGCTATATCTCGCTATATCTCACCATATCTCGCCCTGGATCTTGCTGAAACTCTCAATTTTTACCTTTTTTTGTGGATTTTGGCTGAATTTTCACTTGCAACTACTCTTAGCACATCTACAACAAGGAAGATCAATCATTCTCTACTTGTTTTATGAATTTATGATTTAATGACTTATATAGAACTTCTAATGGTTGTATAATTATTTTATTCTTGAAAATTGAGATTGTGATACTCATATGGATGGAATTTTGATAACATTTAAGTTAGTCGATGCATTTGATATACTTGCTTGTTCTTATTTATATGTCTTAAAGGTTCTATATTACATGTTGTATAACGTTGCATTCCCTAATCCTACTACATTTCGGTTTCACACTATGGGTAGACTTAGAAATCATACATAGGGTTGTTTCTAACAAATCCAAGGCCACCAACATGTTCAAAATGCCTTAAATAAGCTAAATACCAAGTTTCAACCCAATTGGGACCCTAAAACCCACCGAGATGGGCCACCAAGTTGACGCCAAAAAATTGTATATCTCGACTGAGATCTCACCGAGATGGTCGAGATCTCTCTTTTTCAAGGTGGCGAGATCTTCTACCATGGTTCATAGTCATATGTTATGATGTTTGATGAGATGAACTTATGTTTGTGTCTTTTTTTGATAATCTTGCATAATTATAATTCTTGAATGCTTGTTTTCTTTTGGATGAATGTGATTCTTGAATGTTTGTTTAGCTTATAGAAATTTATCAGTTTAAAAGTAGTTGTATTTAAAAAATTTGACCCAACTGCTTTGGTCGCCTTATTGCCACCTAAGCCCCGCTTTGTCACCTAATCGCCTAGGCGGAGCCCCAACCGCTTTGGTTGCCTTGCCGCCTTGACAACCATGATCAACAATCAATCGCATGTTCCAGCAGCCTCCATCAAGTAAGAACACACATCCAGCCCTTCCCCTTCCTCTAATCTCCATCGCAGCCCTAGGAGAACCCACCCCCTCCCCCATCATCGCAGCCCCTTCCCTCCCCTAGACCCATCACAATCACCTCCTGCCCCTCCCCTGTTCTGCGCAAGGCAGAACCTCCCACCCCCAACCCCCAGCCCTTTCCCCTTGCTGTTTCAGACCCCTAGCCACCCTCCCCACTTCTTTGTTTTAGCCACAGAACAGAAAAGAAGGAAAAAATTTTCAGAAAAAGCAGATTAGAAGAAAGAAAAATACAAAGAAAAAAGAAAGAAGAAAGAAAAAAAGAGAGAAAGAATTCAAGACAGGTTTCCCTAGATCCTTCCCGTATTGAATATTCCCTAATTTTACATTTTCCCATATCCATCATAAAATCCCTTGTTCCACCCAATTGGTTTCTTTACTTTCCTTTCAGTTTCCATCCACCCATAGGATTCCATAAGATTTATTGGAATTATTTGCTAGAAGATTTTGGGCGAATCCTAAATTCTAGGAAATCTTCCCAAGAAACCCTAACCCTAGAATTGGATTCACATCACAATGCCTTGAAATACAACTTAAGCTTAAATTAAGTGAAAGTGGATTTCAATTAATGGTGATAATGGCCTATAATTTGAATAGGCAAGGGTTTTTAGGTAAAGAAAATGTAGCCCTGTTTTGGGAGTTCATGCTTTTATTATAGTAGTATGATATATGTAAAAGAAAAGTAATATATAGTAGGGGTTTTGGAGTGCATGCTCTTAGGATAACAAATAACAGTTTTGGTTAAAACAGGACACAACAAGGGACTGGCTACTCAGCCTGACTACTGGACACATAGGGTCTAATTATAAAGACACTATGTCTCACATTAGCTGTAACCACTGGTTAAATCTTTAATCCACTTTTATCATCAAAAAAAAAATAACAGTTTTGGGCATCCTTATGACTTAAAGGTCTAATAGTATGAATGTGCAAGGGTTTTGTAGGTAAGGGAAATATAGCCATGCTCTTAGAGTTCATGCTTTTATAACAGTAATATTATATGGTACATATATCAATCGTAGAAAAGCAAAATAATGTCTTATTTGTTCAAAGTTAACATAGGCTCATACAAGTATATCCAAACAGAAATTGGTTGATACCGACAACTTTAAGGACTCCTAACACTTAGGTGTTTCGAAATCTGAGTAGCTATGTTTTAAATGAATTTCTTTTGGATGGTAGGCTGGGGATCCTCATAGAGAAGAAGCAACTCTCCAATGACACCATATTCTTCTGAAGGTTCGATGCTGAGCCACCATGACTTACAACCTTGGTCAAAACTTCAACATCTCAGAATTCCACATTTCAGAGGTGAAATCCACATGTAACCCCGTATTGTCCTAGTTTCAAACAGGTTTCACGTATTTTGACAATTACTTGGAATTTTATAAATTCTTCTAGTTTCAACCAATTCTAACCAGTATTAGTAATTTTGACCAGTTTTGACCAGCAAATAACACATCGAGTTTTGCTCCAAAAAATACCAGGTTTTGGTTGAACCAGCAACATTTTTTGGGTACAGACAGGGTCAAACTGGTAAGTAGATAGAGATTTAAAACAAACCCGAAAAACTGTTTGTTAGTACCCATATCTTACACTGACCACCACCTGAGTACTCACACAACATAAAAATAGAAAGGGGCTGTGGCCTGAAAAAAGCTAGTCTTTTGCAGAAGGAATCCAAGTCCCCAAAGACACTTCTGGATAAAAAGGAATAAAAATTTAGAAAAGAAAAAGGATAATTGACCCAAGTCATTTTTTATCAAAAGAATCACATTTTGCATTTGCCTCCCCTGGTAACCAAAAAACCAAGGACCCTCCATCATTTTTATAACCAAAATGCCCTTATGCCTTTTAAATTTCTTTTCTTCAACTGGCAGCATATTTAGTTAGAAGATTGTTTCAATACTAAATTGTTGGTATCTTGTAACTCTCTTCAAGATCTAGGAGTTGAAGAAAGGAAATCGAAAGGGCATAGGGGCAATTTGGTCACAAAAATGATGGTATATCCTTAGTTGGCCTGTTTTGGATACCACAGGGGAAGCAAATGCAAAATGTCATTTTGCTGGAACAAACCTCAAGGGATCCAAATGAAAATTAACCCCTCCCCCCAACAAAAAGGAAAAAGTTAAAAAGGGAACGGATGCAAACCAGACCAAAGCCATCCAAAGAGAGGTCCCCCAGGGCTGAAATATGGCCTAGGGTTGCTGCCAGCAACCTAAGGTCCAGCCCAGCTGCATAGAGTTTTTCAATAGGAGAGGCATTTTGGGTACCCCCAGTCCAACCAAATTTGATCCAGTCAAAGTTAAAATCTTGTTAGAAATTCAAGTCGATCTTTATTTAGTTATTTGAGCCCTTTGTTAAGCTATGAAAGAGTCCTAATATAGTTATGAGTCCTAACTAGAGAAGGATTCCTTAAGTGATGACTTTACTAGGAGACTAGTCCTACTTGTGTTGTGTAATTTGAATCATTCCAGGATGAGGCAAGCCAGACTCTTAGTGGAGTAGGAGTCCCAAGTAAAAAGTCATTTTATGTTTGCAATTTATTTTAGTTGAGAGTCCTCGTTTGTTTTGCTTTCCAATTTGAGTCCAAGTAGGATTCTTTCAATATAAGGCTATAAACATAGCCCCATACATGCAAACAAGACAGCTTATCAATTATTAAATGAACATTGTTTTGAAGGTGAGTTGATTGGAGTCACAGGGTTTTCAGGGAGGAAGCTTGCGGCTTCTTGGTGCCAAGGTTGTCAAAGCGTCAAATGGGCCAAGGCGGCCGCCTAGGCAACACCTTATTGCCTTGCTTGGTGTCGCCTGATTTTTCGCCCTCTATCTCCTAGCATCACCTTGTCGCCTTGACAACCATGCAGTTGGTGCTCTCTATAATTGCTGCCATTCTTCAACATCTCTTCCCCATATCCAGTAAGTACACATCCCATCCCTGCCCCTACCCTTCCCCTTCTCTCTTCTCCATTGCACACTTCTCTTTTTCCCTCCCCTAGTCTACAGCAGCCTTTCCCGTTGCACAACCCCAATCACTGCCCCCTTTTTCCCCCCTACACCCTCTTTTCTCTTGCAGCACCACCTTTTCACTCCCCTAAACCCTCACTCCTCAGAAACCACTCTCCCAAATTCCATCCCCTCTAGGATTCAACACCTTCTTCCCCTTTCCTAACCTTCAAACCCAACATTAGCCCTAACCACCTCACTCAAAACCATGGTTGTCAAAGCGTCCACCTAGGTGGTTTTTCAACTGCCTTGTTTTGGACAGCTTAATTGACGCCCAATTTGCAAAGAAACTCCAAGGCCCAAAGTGCCCGTCGGCAACAGAATATGAAGCATGAGCCATACTCAACATCAAGAATCAACGAATCAGTAAATGCCTAGGCAGACGCTTTGACAACCATGGTTTGATGAAATGAACTTATGTTTGTGTACTTTTTTTGAATAATTTTTCATAATTATGATTCTTGAATGCCTTTTTTTTTCTTTTTTTTTTTTGGGGGGGGGGATAAATGTGACTATTTTGAATATTTATTTAGCTCGTTATAGAAAGTATTTGTATTGAAAAGTAGTTTAAAAGTAGTTGTATTGAATAATATTGACCCAACCACTTTGGTGGCCTTATTGCCGCCTAGGCACCGCTTTGGTCGGCTTGCCACCTTGACAACCATGCTCAAAACCCTAATTTCTGAAATTCCTCCTCCAAAACCCTAGATCCTCGATCTACCAATTGCCTCCACCAAATTCCCTGCCCTTGTAGGATTATCATCCCCTCCCTTCCCTATACTCTTGATCCCAATTAGGAACTCTAGCTACCCCTACAAACCCTAAAACTAGAAACCCTAATTTTCTCAAACCCTAGACTTGGAGTTTCAATTCTGAATTAAAATTACAGCAAGGTTCAGATTTGAGTTGCAATAAACCTAACCTTTCCAACCCTAGCTAGGCCCTGAATTTCCACCCTACAAGCCTAAGAACCCCTATTCAGCCCTAATCCCACAACCGAAGGGTTTGAAGAACCCTAATTTATTGCTGGATTCAATTTAACTGATCCTGAAGACTGACCCTCAATTTTGGGGTTACATCAGAAATGCTAAGAGAAACATTAATTTATCCATGATTGTCATAAACTGCTAAGACATGGAGCCAAATTTTGACCAGCATGGTCAACATTTGAAAGAACATTTCCATTGCAGCATTTTCAAAGGAAATGCTAAGAGAAATTAGACAAAGACATTGTTTCACCAGACTGTCTCAATTAAGTGACCAAAATGCCATTTTGTTTCAACCAAACATCCAACAGGCTTTCAACCATTCCACCTCTTTTCAACAGAAAAACAACCAAAATGGTTCAAACTGCTGAGAAAACCCAAAATTTGGCCAAACTGACCACATTTGCTGCTGACTCAATCTTGGATTATGATGGAAAGTACCATCTCAACATTTCAAGTGTTCTTGAAGCATCTTTTTCCACCAAATTGAAATTTTAAATGTAAACACCCAAAATTATTCCAATTCCTTCTGTTTTTTTCCTGGAGTTGAATACCTAACATTACAAATTTAAATATGTGCAATGTATGTGCAAAATAAAATGACATCAACTTGATGTTCTATAAAGTGGGACTTTCTTTGAACAAATTTTTGCAAAAGAATAAGGTCAAATAGCTTGGTTTTCGGGCTAAGAATTTTATGTGTTATTATAGATCAATCTACAAGTTCACATAGGTCTTTTGAATTTCTATAAGAAATTTCATTTTACTTCAAATTAAAAATTACCCAAAAAAAGAAATAAGTATTCTGTTTTAGATTGAAAATTATAAACCTATAGCTGTAATGTTTTCAAAATGAATTCAATGATTAATGTACTGTATCATACTAAGTTATTGAAATTTGGTAATTCTTTAAGGGCAGAAAAATAGAACTTCCAGGGGAATCAGAAAAGCTTTCCTGCTTGTGTCATAACTTTTGATGTGAGTAATGTTTTGCATATTTTTTTCATTCCTAAATCATATTTCTATTGTTTTGGCTGAATAAGTGCATTCTAAGCCTAAATTGTATGTAGAGTTTGGATAATATAAGAAAAAGGAAATTGCAAGCTATGTTGACAATATCACCATTGGGCCCAAAGCCATACTACCAATCTTTTTTATTCAAACATGTGTATTATGCCAGAGTACCATTTCTCTCAGATTAGCTTGGTCCTTTATTACTTCCTCTCTTGTTCTGACCATGTGGCCTCAATTGGATTATACCATTTTCTGAATCACAATTTGTGTGGCATCCAAATTCCACCCCCCCCCCCCCCCCAAAAAAAATGTCATCATGCTAACCCTCCCTCTCCCATGCTCAAATAGACACTCCCTGGAGTTCCATGCCAAAACCACCTAGAGCACATTTCAGTCATTTTGGCAAACTTCTAACAGATTTCACCATCATTTCACTTTGTTGACCAAAAAAAAAATCATTTCACCTAGAAGGCCTACCTACCCAAATCCTGAACCTTGCTGCTAATCAGGCACATCATATCACTTGCATGTACATAGATAACATAGTGACGACAGATGATAACAGTACCTCATGCTGTGCCCAATGAGATTCAACGGATTTTCTGTAGTTTTCCATTGCATAGGGGAGAACAGTGAAGAAAAGGCTTTCCTGGCAATAAAAGAATCAGGTTATAAAGGTCAGTAAAATCAGCATAGTAATCTGAATGAGCTGATATTGAATAAGCAGACAGAATGGGAGGAAATGCAGCTAAGCCATTTCCAAATATCTAACATCCATGAATCTTCAATTTGCATCAGGAGGGAGTGGGGGAGCGAAACACTAATAAAAGCCCATACTTTTGAAAAATGTTCCTCCCGCTCTAGAATGCCAGTATCAGATATCCTATCAGGAGTCACTGGTGCTTCAGCTTGGTGAGGATGATCATGGAAACTATTACATTTCAGGAACCTCACTGCATATCTCTGAATTGCAAGTTGGGGGCTATGGCCACAATTTTGTTCTTTCAAATGTTTGCTTGTTTCCTGGCAAAACAGAAAAATATTGGGTTTGACGTATGAGAGACAGATGTTTTCTGAAAGGCTAATCACTAAATCCAACAAACAAGCATTTGAATCATACCACGACAGATTCTGAACAATATCTCAAAATGGCAGCGTAGCTACTAAATAATGACCATACTGCAAGATATGAATCCATATTAATGGAGGCAAACTCTGAGTGGAACCAGAATACAATTTTTCACTGCACAATCTTTCTACAATCAACTTTAAAGAGCCAATTGTCCTTATCAGAGAAGATTTTGAAATGTTGATTCCTTCCACATTTCCCTAAATTTTAGTGACAGTCAAGGACAAGATTCTTCTAGCACATCACATAGCTTTTATGAAAGATTTTTCTTTTTAGTTCTACATGCTACATATGACTATTTGAACCACTTGTTTTTCCATTTCTCCTATATTGGATAAATTATGAGGCAAGCAAAAATGTAATGGACAACTATCATGACTTCTTAAGAGTAAATAGAAGGAGGTTGTGGAATTTCTCCATACTTTCCACTTTTGTAGGAATATTTTTCAAAGGAATTGATGTATCTTTCAAGATCAGGTCCAAGGAAGTCTTGAGGGAATCATGCACATTGAGAGATTCCAGCTGACTAAAGCAATTTCAAGGCATTCTATGGACAGACTCATTTAGTGAAAGGCTGCCACAGGATCAAAGGACAGCAAGGATGCTAGTCACTTGTAACACTCAGAAGTAGGCTCAGTTGGCAAGAAGCGACACCAAACAATTAAGAGGTCATTGGTTGATTTGGTTCAACTCTCGCTGGGGCCTGCCTATAAAAAAATGTAAAAGTAAAAAGCCAGGCCTTTGTAACAGGAGTGTTACTGTTACTCCCACTTAACTTAGAAGCACCACCAAGATAATAGAGCATCTGGCTTAAAATGTTAATTGACACGTGGACATTAAATACCAAATTCCAGCAAATAGGAGGCTCAATTGTAACTAGAAAGCTTGTCATTCATATCTGTAAATCCTTCTCAAGGGTCCTTTTAAAGCCAAAGGTGACACCTCTTATGCCTCAATTCAGCATCCACATGGGGCAGCATAGGATGATTAGCTAATAGCTCAATACAGTGAGCAAGTTAGAAATCAAGCCTTTATTAATCTAAAACAGTAGCTGAACTAATGAAGAGAACAGAGAAAAGAAGATAAGGAAAAATCACACAGCAAGGATCTGTGATTCTAGCCAAGGAATCCTAGAATCGCAGCCTCTTATTTATAGAACTCAAAAGTCTAGATTACAACTTCAGATGCAAGCCATCTTGCCCTCTAAAAAAGGAAAGAAAAAAACATCTCATGGACTCATGAATCTGTCCAAAATAGAAAGAACCAAAAAGGAAAGTATATGAAATTAGAAAGAACTTGGAAATAGAAACTTTGCTGAAAATAGAAACAATACTTTCTAATTGTCCTAAACCTTGACCACTAAGGAACATTTTCCAAGAAAGTAAAGTAAGCAACTCATGAGCAAACCAAGGCTGTCCATGGCTTGCGCACCAAGGCAGCAGCCTTGGTCAATGTGCAATTCTCAACACTCCCCCTCAAGCTAGAGCATACAAGTCTCCAATGCCCAACTTGCAATAGATAGACAGAAAGTAGGCCTAAACAGTGCTTTAGTGACAACTCAGCTAACTAGTCAGCAGAACTCATAAAGGGAGTCTTAATAATCTTCTTCTTGACTGCATCACGAATAAAGTGACAGTCCACCTCTATATGCTTCGTCCTCTCATGGAATACTGGATTGCTAGCAATATAAGTAGCAGCCTAATTATCACAAAACATCTTCATAGGGGTGGATATTGGAAATCCCATTTCATCCAACAAGGAACAAAGCCACATCAATTCGGCAACAGTGTGGGCCATGGCTTTATTCTCTGCTTCAGCACTAGACCAAGCAACAGTAGATTGTTTCTTGCGCGGTTGTGCCTCCAAGTCACAAGAATTCCATCAAGAAAGGTACAATAACCTGTAGTAGACTAGCAATCAGCCGTAGATCCTGCCCAATATGCATCAGAAAAGGCAACCAAATCCATACTCCGATTGGGTCAATAGATAAGCCTTTTTTTTCGAGCGCATTCTTAAGATACCGAAGTACTCTCATCGTTGCATCCTAATGGGCCTTTCTAAGAGATTGTATAAGCTAACTCAACACACTAACATAATAAAAAAATATAAGGACTAGTAACAGAGAGATAAATAAGCTTCCCAATAAGACTCCTATAACTATGGATATCATCCAACAAGTCACCATCATCCAACCTAACTTCAACTGAGGATCAATGGCAACGCCAATAGGTTTAGAGGGAAGTATATGCTAGTTTCAGTCAAGAGATCCAACACATATTTTCTTTGTGACAAACTAACTCCTTTGTCTACTGCAAATTACCTCAATTTCCACGAAATAATAAAGATTACCCAAGTCTTCGGTCTGAAAATCTTTCTGTAAGTTTACCTTGATTGTATTGATAGTCCCAACATCACTGCATGAAAGAATAATATCAATGTAAACTGCCACAATGATAACACTATCACCCTATCATCTAACAAAAATAGAATTATCAGAATAACACTCAACAAATCCAAACAATTCCAGTCTTGCAAAATTTCTCAAACCAAGCTCGTGAAGACTGTTTGAGTCCATAAATTGCTTTTTGAAGCCTCCAAACATGAGCATTGTCCTCCCCTAAGCAACAAACTTGGAGGTTGCTCCATATAAACCTCTTAAATAAGATCACCATACAAGAAAGCATTTTTTTATGTCAAACTGGAAAAGAGGCCAATCATAATTTACAGCTAAAGAAATCAACGCATCGACTGAATTAAATCTAGCCATAGGAGAAAAAGTCTCAAAATAGTCAACACCATATGTTCGTGTATAGCCCTCAGCCACCAAGCGAGCCTTGAGCCGTTCAACCGTACCATCCGAATGACATTTAACAGTATACACCTACCAGCAACGGACCACATCTTTTCCATGAGATAAGTCTATCAAAGACCATGTACGACAAGATTGTAAAGCATCTATTTCTACATCCATAGCAGCTTTCCAACCAGGGTTTTTAAGGACTCATTCTGATTGGTTGGAACACGAATGACAGATAGAGAAAGGGCAAGACAACGAAAGCTGGGA
Organism: Hakea prostrata; assembly: GCF_041222555.1. NCBI lineage: Eukaryota > Viridiplantae > Streptophyta > Magnoliopsida > Proteales > Proteaceae > Hakea > Hakea prostrata. The sequence continues at coordinate 72,461,786 of NC_142602.1, forward strand.
GGTAAATGACAATGCTCATGTCTGTAGGCTTTATAAAGCAATATATGATTCTATAGACTCAAACAATCTCCATGGGCTTGATTTAATAAATTTATCAAGACAGTGGAATCATTTAGATTTGTCTAGTGTTCTTCTGATAATTCTATTTTCATTAGACGACAGGGTGGTAGTATTGTCATTATGGCAGTTTATGCTCATGATATTATTCTTTCAGATAGCGATGCTAGGGCTATCAATACAATCAAGGCACACTTACAGTAATATTTCCAAAAGAACTCCATTCAGGTAAAGTAATCCGTTGAAGTCTAGAATTGCATCGTTGAGTTTGGGGACATGCTCACCAGCTAGAAGATGTCCTTTGACAGATTTCAGTTCAAGGCTCAATCTTGCAAAAAGTTTAGACACAAAAAACTCACTCCATTGTGCCTTAAGCTTCTCTATATCTATAAGTGCGAGGTTAAAGACATTCAACTCCTCCATCATGCCCTTAAAGGAGTTGTCATAATCCTGTAGAGATTTGTCAACTAGCTGAAATTGAAATAACTTTTCATAAACACTATAAATCTGAGTTATATTTTTTGCCTAGGAATAGGTTTCTTGCAAATCATCCCATATTCTCTCGGTAGTCTTGTGGAACATAACATTGGTTGCTATGTTGGGTTCCATGCTATTCCACACCCAAATTTTGATGATTGCATCATCAAGGGTCCAACTAGAGCAGGATTTGTCAGTCTCAGTAGAAGGTTCAGCCTCATTAAACTTAAGCTTACCTTTTGCAAGCATATAAACACAAACAGCTTGGGACCAAAGCAAATAATTAGAACCACCTTTGAGTTTGATGGAAGTAATCTGAACATTCACCGGATCAACTTTTGATCCCTTGGATTCAGCAGTACTAGTAGTCGAATTAGTAGTAATCGAAGACATTAGAACTAAGGTAGATGTCACACAACCAGTAAGGTAGAAGCTTGAACCAGTATCCCAAAACTTGAAGTAAAAAATAGAAATAGAAATTCTGCAGGATTCAGGCCAAATGGGAAGAAAAAGGATCTGCAAAGTGCAGAAATAAAGGCTGACGAACGAGGGTAAAAACCAAGATGTACTCTTAAGTTTTGGAACCTTAAAAAGTAGGGTAATAAGTAGAAGAGATCAGTTCACATGAATACCCGATCTAACAGTATGTTAACTGCAGCATTAGGTGGCTGCGCACCAAGGAAAACAGAACACAAAAAAGAACTTTAGAAGAAAAGCTGGGAACAGCACTGTTTTGATTAAAATCTGCTCTGATACCATGTTAGTAATCAAGCTTTTATTAATCTAAACAGTAGCTTAACTAATGAAGAGAACAAAGAAGATGAAGAGAAGAGAAGAGAAGATGAGGAAAAATCACAGCAGCAAGGGTCTATGATTCCAGCAAAAGACTCCTCGTATCACCGCCTCTTATTTATAGAACTCAAGAGTCTAGATTACAACTTGAGAAGCAAGCCATCTCTGCCCTCTAAAAAAAATAAAGAAAAATATATCTCATGGACTCATGAATCTGTCCAAAATAGAAAGAACCAAAAAGTAAAATATATGAAATTAAAAAGAACTTGAAAATAGAAACTATACTTTCTAATTCTCCTAAACCTTGATCACTAAGAAACCTTTTCCAAGAAATGAAAATAGGCAACTCATGAGCAAACCAAGGCTGTCCAAGGCTTACGCACCAAGGCAGCAGCCTTGGACTGTGTGCAATTCTCAACAGAGCACTTGTTATGAAGTTGCAGATAGGACTAATAATGATATTTCATACAAGTAGCAGACACTTAAAATATGCTAAACTGCTTCTTTGTTAAGATAACAAGCAGTGTTTTCAAAATTCAGATCCCTTGCATTAGTAATCATAAAAGAAACTTAGAGGAACCCTAATCCAACCCCCCCCCCCCAAAAGAAAAATTCATCAACAAAGGGCCTCACATCTAATCAATCCTTCTGCAAGTAAAAAACCATTGGGTAGAGACACTACTAATTGTGACAGCAACTACAGGGTAAGAGGTGGCATCTACAGTTCATTCAGTCGCACTAAAGTGGATTCATGGAACTGCAGGATTTAACATATTGTCATTTGATAGGAGAGAGGGGAGATGCCTGCTCACAGGAATATCTCATTAAACTGAAGACCAGGATCAAGTAACTCTCCCAATAGGGTACTGTGTGCTTGAAAAAACTTCTTACTGACACAAGAAAGAGACCCAATCTGTTTCATTGACAAATAGAAGCAACTGGACATTGCCTTGAAAAAACTTATTACTGACAAAAGAAAGAGACCCAATCTGTTTCATGACAAATAGAAGCAACTGGATATTGCACCAAATGGAAGATTCCATTTGTTGTTTGACTAGCACAGAATAGTACCAGAAACAGGGAACAGTAACATTATCAAATGGGCACTTAGAAAGTAGAGCTGAGAGGGATTTAGAAATCAGAAACTGATGGGAACTGAGATTTAAAAATTGGACATAAATGGGTTTCACCAAACAAACCAAACCTTAGAAAAGCAAATCAGATTCAGGAAACGGTAAATTCAGAAACATCATAGAAGCAATGGATGATGTGGAGATACGCAACAACAGTACTGTGTGACAGCCACACTCAATTAAAGCTTGAAGGAAAGTTCTACAGGACTGTTGTCCAACCACTTATGGAGTACACGTACATGGTATGAAACGTTGGGCAGTTAAGATGTCTCATATAGTGAAGCTTCATACTGCCAAAAAAGGATGCTAGGATGGATGTATAAAGTGAGGAACAAATGCATCAGAGCTGCTTCGGAAGTTGCCCCAATCAATGACAAGCTCAGAGAATGTTGTCTGAGGTTGTCCAGACATTTGCAATAGAGGCAGGGGATTCCCCAGAAAGGATGAGTGATATGATCCCAGTTGAAGGCACAAGCAGAGCTAGGGCTAGGCCTAAAAATGACAATAGATGAGGCTGCAAAAAATAAACTGCATAGCTTGGGTGTTTTAACAAGTATGGCCTCAAATAAAGCTTTTTGGATGGCAAGGATCCATGTGAAACCATGTAGCTGAGTTTTCCCATCTTTTTTCTTTGTCAAGGCCGAGCTTTTGCTATTATAATAGAAGCCATGGTAACCAAAACGGAAAGGCAAGTTTATAGTTTGAAAAGCAAACTGAAATTAGTGACAGAATAGCAGTTAAATCATCAGAGTAGAATCAGAGAACCATACAAAGGGTTAGACAATACTTCAGATCTTACCTGTTTCAATTGGAGATAAGAGAGGATAATGATCAGGATTCCACAAGATTAACCTGCTGAATCTTAAGCAAAAAACTACTACTGAATTAATAGCAATCCACTTGTAGGTCCACAAAAGTGATACTCTTTAACCCGCACTATAATAAGCCTGAGATCCACAGCCCATGGTAGCAACCAAAGCCTTTCATCAAGAACTCAACAGCAGGGCTACAGCCTTTTACATACCTTTGATATAGAAACTGCTAGACAGACCTCCCCCCCCCCCCAAAAAAAAAAAAAAAAACCACCCAGGAAAAATTAAATAAAATAAAGGAATGAACCAATACTGAACAATAGAAGGGGATATAAGCTGAGGTTGAAAGGAATAAGCTATAACCTATTCAAGCCAGACTACTAGCAACATAATAAGAGGCATAGCCAGTACATGGGGCTCCCACCACTACAGGTCTGGAGAGGGTCATAATATAGACAGCCTTACCCTGTTACAAAGAGGCTGTTTCCAGAATCGAACCCATGACCATTTGGTCACAACTGCTGGAAACACAATTATAAATTTATAAATTAAATGAATAACAGAGCCATGACCAATAGTTCCTTGCTTAAACAGAACTGAACTGCAGGATCTGGATAAACTAGAAAACTAGTTCAAAGTAGGACCAGACCACACGACAGAGGACAAACTGGTCTGCTTCTTTTCCCTAGTCTGGAATTATGCACGATCACCAGCTTATTTGATTCATTATAAATTGTGCTACATTTCAAGATTAGGAATAGTAAGAAGCAGTAGGATTGGGGTTGCAGATTTTCAAGCTTTCTGTAGTCACTGCCCACTGTGCTTTTTCTCGATGTCATCTTCATTCTGGACTGCAGTTATCTGGTGCAATGCAGTCTATTACTTTTTCTCTCTCTTCTAAAATATATCATCAAATCACCATATATTGACATCATATTAAATATGAGACGAAGCCATAGCAAGTGAACAGTCATAACAACTACAAATAGAAAGCATAAGGGAGCTACAAATATGACAATTCCTTAAAAGAAACTAAATACATAAACAACCAAAATGACAATATAGAACCATCAGCATCAAATAGAATTGGCAAAAGCAAACCAGCACCATATTAGGTTCTCCAATGCGGTCTTCAGTTGCTATATCCACATTAACAGCTGTCCCAACTAAAGCTGACTTCCATTCATGAAGCCCAACATCTGACTCGTTACTGCTTACAAATGTCTCAGCTGAACGCCAGAACTGCATGACAGCCTTTGCCAAGATGTGAGCTACTTTTTTTTGCTTCTGACATAGATTCTGTTCATCAAACCTAAGCCGACCAGTAGATGCAACCAAATGACACAAATGGGTGGCAGCAGTTATCTTCCAAATGCGCTCCTATTGACAGTCAATATGTAAATTACGTTAATTCTGCCAAATCAGAGTGATAAGAAACACACCTAACTCCAAAAATCTAAATAAAAATGGTCAAAAAAACCATAGATGAATAACAGTTCTGTTATATAATAATAAAAGGGAAAGACCTAATGACCACAAAAATGTACACTAACAATAAAATGAGGAAGGCCATAGGCCAACACCCACATCTCACAAGGGGCAGGCCTTGGCGCAATGGTTGGTGGACCAAAATTGTAGCCTGAGGTCAAGGTATTGAAACAGCCTCTCAGCAAAAATTGCTGAGGTACGGCTGCATAGAAAAATTGCCCCACCAGATCCGGCTTTTGCAGAAGCCTTCGGCACCAGGTTCGCCCTTTAATCCATATACCAAAAAAACAAAATCTTCCCTAGAATGAAAATGTTTACATGCCTACTCAACTGAATGAAACGTGATTTACAATATAAAAAGGGGGGACACGAAGAAAGAATTAGGAAGATCTAGTTCTTTCCCCCCAAATAGGTTTTCCTTTTTCTTTTCTTTCTTTCTTTCTATCTTTTTTTTCCTTTTCTTTTTTTTTTTTTCCTTCTTTTTTTTAAATGCATACCTGCATGAAGTCATTTGCCAACCATGTCATTTCCTCGATGACAAAGTCCCAATGAGATTTGCATCGGTATTCAGAAGGTAAATCCGCTACACATAGCTCAGAAATCCTCTTACGTTTGGCCTGTTCACCAGAATGAATCAGATTGTTGACTTCCAAAAGAAACTTTATTATATTAACAGAAAAGGAAACAGTACTCCCGAATCAGGAAGAAAGGACCAAAACTAGCATGTAGAATACAGATGCATCAGAAATTACTTTTATTGTCTGTGCCTCTTTCAGAATAAAATTTTCATGCTCCTCGTTCAACACTTTTAGCTGGTTCCCATCACAAGTTTGAGAATCCGAGGCAGCCACAAGGCCTCTACCAGGAGGAGTGGAATCTGGAAGGTCACAATTGGAGGAAACAGCAGTGCTTGAAGGTCCACCTTGAGGAGAGCAAGCTGCCTTTTTCAAACTGGAATTATCACCCAATGAATGACCTAGTTTATTCTCTGTTTTTGAACCAACAATGTCTCTCAGTTCCGTCCTTTCGATGTTATTAGAAGATCTTCCCTCATATTGCAAGTCAGTTCTATTGTCGCATATTTCCTCCTCAAATTTGACATTAGAGGCACTGTTGCTCAGATTTTGCTGAACAGAATCATGAATATCAATACCCACAAAAAGATCATCAACATCTTTATTCTCACTATTTTGTTTGGCTGCATCAGCATCAGCAATAGCAAGACTTTCTTCAATTGACTTCTGTTCTTCAGAACTTACATTAGCATGAACTTGTTTCAGATGAGAATCACTAGCTGCATTCCCTTCTAAGCTATGGGCAACTTGAGTGCTGGAGGATTCTGAGTCTAGCCCCTTAGTGCTCAAAGCTGTAATTCCATTTTGATCTTCATTTGGCGTGTCTTTTTCATCTCCATTTGGAGTGTTGAACCCACTAAGCTCACCAATAACTTGATCATCCTCTGCATTTGCAGTAACTGTGGAAGACTTCAAATTAAGACCAGCTTCACCTCCCTGCTTATCCAGATCAGGAGCAACCTTATTGTCACCCACTGGCAGTTTTGCATTATCATTGCCATTCTGCAGGTCTTTGGAAGCCAAAACTTCAGGCATTTCAGGCACACCAGTTTTTGGCAGGCCTGTAGCTGTTGTACAAGCCTGCAGAGCATCCAATTGCACGTCCACCTGAGTAGCAGAAGCTGGAATTTTACTAACCAAACTGCCATTTGGACCTGTTGATTTTGAATTAGAAATGGAAGACACAATGTGGTCGTTCTGAGCCTTTGCTTCACTTAGTGATCCCTTTGCATCCCTTGAACCATGGCGAGCAGCAAATAAACCTGAAGATCCATTGCCATCAGCAGGTGGAACTACATCAGCTGAGCATGCATGAGCACTCTCACGACTTGATCTGGATCTGTTCCTTCGAGCGTATGCTTGACTTTTCACAAGGCGGAATATGACCGAGTCTTCAGACTCCTTTGCCTTGTGATTCCCATCTAACCGAGAGGAATGTTCTGATGGAGAAAGGTTACTTCTTCTGCCAGTCTGTTTAAAATTTCTTTTGCCCTCATGTGGATGACTTTCACTATCAAAAAGTAAGAGATTATCACCACTATTTGGCTCACGGGTTGAAGGAACCCCAGGCCTGCCGCTACTTTCAACAGAATCTCCATGAGGTGAGGCAGCCAATGCAAAGCTACCCTTTGCTTCACTGCGAAATCAAAATAAGACAACAGATACATCAAAATGCACACCTTCAGTAGCTAGTCAATAGAAATACAGCTTTAACAAAAAGACCACACCTTGTCACAAGCTGCTCAGTAGGCTGATCTGTAAAAGAAGTAGACTGAACACTGATTGAGGTTGTAGGTCTGAGTTTAAAATCCAAAGGATTACCACCCTGAGATAAAAAGAGTTTCAAACCACCCAATTGCAAAGGCAATAAAATTTCAGGAGGTAAAAAAGGCACAATGAAACATACTTTCTCAAGAAACTCTAGCTCTTTTCTGCGTTCCTCCCGAACATCATACTCCTGCCTGTAAGCAATAAAATTATAGGCTTTCTGCTTTACTTTGAAGAATCAGAAGAAGAAAAGAATGTAAGGAAGGAATTAGGTATCAGTATGGTGGATCAGATATACAGCTGATCCTAATCCAGATCAGACAGACAATCTGCCCAATTGATACTGATTCCTAGAATCATGAAGATAGTTCTTTCTTCCACCTTTTTTTTTTTTTTTTGGGGGGGGGGGGGGGGGTGGGTTGGGGGAGTTTCAATTGAAGATAGGTGTCACCTCAACTCTGCTTGAGCCTTCTCAATTGCTGCATGGCGTGGAGAGGATTTGCTATTAATACCTATTCCACCATCAATGACCCCTCCCATGGAATCCACTTCGGCATTTACTAAGACAGCAGATACTGAGGTATGTCCATGCATTCCTTTAACCCCTACTCTTCAATCTCCAAAGAAATTCCTCCAAGCACTTGGATTAAAAAAATCCCTCAAATGCCTAAAATTAGAAATGAGAACCAGAAGACAACATTTAGTAAGTAGAAGAAATCAATTAGAGCCCACTAAATTGGAGAGACAATTCAATTTTACACTCTAGGTAGCTCACTCTCAGCGACTGAACTGAGACAAGTGAAAGCAAATGAAAGAAACAAATAACTAAAACAGATACATAACAAAGATGGTCATAATATGCTCAATTTAACGAGATTGAGATAGGTGTCCACCTAAGAGCAATCCACAATTTTCCTCACCAGTATGAATGCATATGCAAGGCCAGCAAACAACAACTATTCCCAGGATCAAATGTAAATATACTAACAACAAGAGCCCAGTCTGACAATTAGAATACTAAGGGGGAAAAAATAATCCAATAAAAACTTGGGAAGTTTTAAGTATCTAAAAATACCAAGGAAATATCTAATTGTCTGTAGAAAATTATTGAAATATATTAATTTGAAAGGGCGAGCAAGAAAGTCTCCAGCAACATTGCCTACATCTGTACATAGAAACAGAGAGGCCAATGTACAATGTTATCTTAATATAGGCAAGCAGATCATAGAGACAGATGGCGGGCCACCGAGGAAGTATGGAATAAAAGTACAGGCTAAAAATGTGGTTGTGCATGTTTGCATGCAACAAAGGTAACACTAAATAATTTCGTTTGAATTGGATCAAGACTTCCAATTGAATGAGAAAAAGATCCATGGATGAAGATAGAAAAGTTTATTTCTAATCATAACTAAATCTTCCATTTTTGAGTTTGTAGAGAGGAGATTGAAGCCAAATAGCTATTAAACGATGATTTCAGTTTACTAGAGTTATCGACATATTGTTTCAGCTCGGTGGAAAGAAAATCCTTTTCCTCGGGATTCTCTCAACTAGAAGTAGAAATAGAAAACGAAGTAACTAGAAGTAGAAGGATTGTTCTAATCTAGAAGGATCATCAAGAAAGCAAGTTGTTTTGGATGCATTCAGACAAAAAAGCTAACACAAATGTTATGGATCTAATTTTATTTTTTTTTTAAATATCATTGACGCCTTAGATCAGGCAATCTATCCATCTTCCATAAAGGAGCCGAATGAAATCAAAGTTTCAAGTTCGATTTTGAATTAGAGACGTTCAAATTCATGAATCAACGTTGACTATAACCCCTAGCCTTCCAAGCTAACGATGCGGGTTCAAATCCCGCTACCCACTCCATATTAATTGTACATAATACAATGCATCATTGATTTTAATACATATCTTTATTCCCTTAATTCTCTCACATCACATACACTTCAATTCTTTGGTTTTTTTTTTTTTTTTAACAGGAGATAGGAAAGGAAAAATGCAAAAGGAAAGAAAAAAGAATGAAAAGCGTCCATTGTCTAATGGATAGGACAAAGGTCTTCTAAACCTTTGCTATTATTATTCAATTAATTATTGATATTTTAGATGAGACCAAAAAAAAAAGATCACAAGAGAAACTCTATAGCAATGGAGAAAAGAAAAAATAACAATGTGGAAAACAAGACAGGGATTCTCTACAATGATGCGGTAGATGAATAAAAAGGGATGTAGTGCAGCTTGGTAGTGCGTTTGTTTTGGGTACAAAATGTCACGGGTTCAAATCCTATCATCCCTACCTATTACTTCTCCTTTGGGCAATAATGATGGATTATTTGAGGCCAATTAAAATTGGCCATAGATAACCTTTCATTAGATGATACTATATGCACGCAAGGTGTATTGGGAAAAAAGAATCCTTTTCTTTACAGTTTTATTGTGATAAGAAAGCGGTCTTAGTTCAGTTTGGTAGAACACGGGTCTCCAAAACCCGAGGTCGTAGGTTCAAATCCTATAGAGCATGATTCCGTTCTTATATGGGTTGATGCACACAAGTATCAGTCACAACACGCTATGTACCAATATATCTCTTTTCCAAAAAGATTGCCTTGGATAGAGTCATAGCATATCAGCCGATACAATGTGAGAAGACTAATACATACAAATACCACTGATACATTCAATAAAGGATTCTATTGTGAACGATACATATTGACACAGAAAATACACGGCAATAAATATTGATACTTTCAACAAAGGGTTCTGTGGGTGCATTAATACATCAGACTTGATAAAACTCCTTCTCAAAAGGGAAAATGAAGGAAACTCCCAACCAAGAGTCTAAATTTTGCATTTAATCTTGGTTTTTCACACTTTTGGACTAAAAATAAAACCATACAGGGCAATACATATTGATGCTTTTGACAAAGGATTTTGTGGGTGCATTAATACATCAGACTTGATTAAAACTCCTTCTCAAAAGGGAAAATGAAGGAAACTCCCAACCAAGTGTCTAAATTTTGCATTTAATCTTGGTTTTTCACACTTTGGACTAAAAATCAAACCAAAGAGTGCTACAATATCATCCATTGCATCATCCGATACTCTTCATAGTTATAAAGCTACCACAACATGAAAGAAACCACATCTCTCTAACATTATTAATTTAGTGCACTTGTTTGGTTATACATTCACCACCATCCAGTGCTAATGCACGAATCTGTTGGGGAAATGACCCTTTTACCGCTCATCTGAGATGATCACAAATACATAAACAAGTACACTCACATGTTACTCATGTGGAAGGTTGATAAAAACCCATGAATCGAATGCAAAACTAATATTATTTAATTGATAGAATAACGATGAACAATGATAAACTGGTTACAATGGTGCCAGTCACCCCCATAGCACATTGCTGCCCCTTAGCCTATGGCTGCCCAAACACTCACATAAAAATAATCCTTTACTACTACTCACATCTTACCCCTATTTATAACCCCTAATCAACCCCAATCTCCCCAAATTTCTCTCATTCAGTGGTAAATATTCTGCAATATTCTGTAATATTCTGCTTGTCCCCAAATCTCTCTTATTCAATAGTAAATATTCTGTAAATCATTTACAATATTCTGCCTGTCTCCAAATCCCTCTTATTCAGTAGTAGTAAATATTACGCAATATTATGCAAATCATTCTTTATTCAGCTACCTCCTTTTCAGGATCAAATCTGATTGTTTTCTCTATTCAGCAACCTCCTTCTCAGGACCATATCTAATTGCCTTCCCTAGCTGTTGTTCGCCAAATCCAGCTTTCTTCTTGTGCTTGCGAGATATAAGGGGCCTATCAATACTCCCCTCCAACAGTCTCACCTTGTCCTCAAGGTGAAAATCAGGAAAGAATTTATTCGGCAATCGCACCCACGTCGCACTAGAATTTTACCAGAATTCAAGCTGTTTCATCTCCGACGGTGCTGATGAGTCCCCTTCCATTGCTACCACTATCAGCCATGGTGGTTTCGCCGAACTTCTTGCTTCCCAATCCACCTTACTTTCTATCCGGAAAAGCCTTTGTGCCCCCTCCTATGTTTTTTCTCTTCTCTCTCTTTAGTGGAAACTCAAACAAAACTTCCATGCAATTGTTTTGATTATCGACGCAAGCCTGAACAAGTCTTGAAAATAATCACGGCTTCATCCGTAATTTTTGCCTTCGTCGATCCGCTTCCTCTTCCCTTTGATTGCATAGCATGGTTGTATTCACTAATGTTGATCGCTATTTCAAGATTGTGCGAACTCAAAATTCGTTTGATTCTCTGCTATAACCAAAATCTATTAGAAACTCACCCAAGTAAATTCCGACCAAAATCTATCATACACCCAATCCAGCACATCTTCCAAATGTTGGCGAACCACACTCAACCTTCTCTCCTCCTCAATTTGGTGTTCCCAACAAAATAACAACACTTCAAGAAGCCATTCTTGCACATTGCATTCGCCGGAAAACATGGACAATCCAGTGTCCATCTATTCCCACAGATCGTCACTGCTCTGATGCCAATTTGATAAGAACCCACGAATCGAATGCAAAACTAATATTATTTAATTGATAGAATAACGATGAACAATGATAAACTGGTTACAATGGTGCCAGTCACCCCCACAGCACATTGCTGCCCCTTAGCCTATGGCTGCCCAAACACTCACATAAAAATAATCATTTACTACTAATCACATCTTACCCCTATTTATAACCCCTAATCAACCCTAATCTCCCCAAATCACTCTCATTCAATAGTAAATAAATATGCAATATCCTGTAATATTCTGCCTGCCCCCAAATCTCTCTTATTCAGTAGTAAATATTCTGCAAATCATTTACAATATTTTGCCTGTCCCCAAATCCCTATTATTCAGTAGTAAATATTATGCAATATTCTGCAAATCATTCTCTATTAGCAACCTCCTTTTCAAGATCAGATCTGATTGCTTTCTTTATTCAGAAACCTCCTTCTCAGGACCATATCTGATTGCCTTCCCTAGCTGTTGTTCGCCAAATCCAGCTTTCTTCTTGTGCTTGCGAGATATGAGGGGCCTATCAAAGGTTAAAAAAAACATATCAAGCATGTTACATGAAAGCGTGTACAAGTAAAAGTATACAGGAGCACACAAGGATAATTGTCAAAGTGTCCGCCTAGGCGGCAAAGCGGTTTTTCAACTACTTTATCTTCGACCGCTTAATTGACGCCCAATCTACAAAGGAACTCCAAGGCCCAAAGTGGCATAGAACCTATTTTTGGCTCTAGGGGTGTTGCCCCCACACCCCCGCCGAGGCGGGCCTCCCCGGACCCCCGCCCACTCACCGGGGAACAAGACCCCCGTGCTTGTCGGCAACAGAATGTGAACCATGAGCCATACTTAACATCAAGAATCAATGAATCAATAAATGCCTAGGCAAACGCTTTGACAACCATAGTTTGATGAGATGAACTTATGATTATGTTCTTTTTTTCAATAATTTTTCATAATTATAATTCTTGAATGCTTGTTTTTTTTGGATGAATGTGACTATTCAACATTTGTTTAGCTTATTATAGAAAGTAGTTGTATTGAAAAGTAGTGTAAAAGTAGTTGAATTGAAAATTTTTTACCCAACCGCTTTGATCACCTTATTGCCGCCTAGGCGCCGCTTTATTGCCTAATCGCCCGAATGGAGTTCAAGACTACACACAGTAGTAGACACTCATCTGACTATCACACATGGATACGCCTCAACTACTCAAAAATGAAGAAGTGACCAAGAAGACAATGCACATAGACTAGGACAAGTGGCACCATGCAATTGAATAGATTTGCTTGTTCATTTTCACAAACTAAATACATGTGCATGAAGTACTATTAGGCCATACTGTAGGGTAGTAGACCAATTTCAAAATTTATTCTTTTTGGTAGGTTTGAGTTGGGTTTGGTTTAGTTTGGAGTACTCTATTTTGGGTTGAGTTGTTTTGAAAAATTCCAAGTTGGTCCTCAGTTATCTAATTAGCTTGTGCTTAAGAGGATAATGTGTTAGTGATATTCCAATCTAAGGGTAGTAATCTCGTAGTAAGTTGATTCATTTGTTAAGTGTTGATAAGAGTCTAGTTCTATATGTAATGGGACCCTATCAATAAGGTCATCCCAGTTTGAGTAGAGTATTTATTTTTAGACTATAAATAGCATTTTAATGAAAGTTATTTCCAGATTTGATGAATAAGAATCTAAGTTAATTGCCTAAATGTTGGCAAGGTACCTGAGAGGGGGACTCTGCAGTTGTCTTTGAAGCTTTCAATTTCAATTCTAGCATTCAAGTTCAAAGTGCCTCTCGAGTGTGCATGAAGTACTATTAGGCTAGACTGTAGGGTAGTACACCAATTTCAAAATTTGTTTTTGTTAAAAACTAAAATGTTGACGGTTGACGGCCGAAGTGCCTCTCGAGTGTCAGTTAAGCTTAAGCAACCAGCAAATCACAGTAGCTTAACAGTTGCAACCATCTGGACTACTGGTCAACCGACAAGCTGACAGTCGAAGTACCAATCAAGTCGACAGCCAAGCAACCGTCCAGCCACATAAGCCCCACCAGCTATATTTTTAACGGCTAGTTTCTACTAGTTGACCGACAAGGTGTATTGTTCGACCTATAGCTTGAAAATATGATCACTTTCTATCCATTGGGAGTCTTGGGACGCAATTCAAACCCAACTTTCACCTATAAATGGGGCTCTTAATGACACCTCCAATCACAATCAGCAAGACACATATTAGCCTACTTTTGCTTGTAATTAGAGCCTTTTCCCCATTGAGAACTCAATGTGGTCTTCCACAAGCATCATCGAGAGGAAAGAACTAAGGACACTAGTTGAGCATTCTCTGACATCATTTGCATTCATTCATGGGTTTGTGCTACACTCTTTAGGTAATACCTTTCTTATCTTTCTTTTATTTGTAATTGAAGGTTGTACCAAGTCCCTACACTAGGTTTACAGTAAAGGTACAAGGACACTCTTATGACTTATCCTAAAAAGATTGGATACTCTCGCCTAGATCAAGATTCTCGTAAAGGTGTTGTGTCCCCACCTACCATATGGAAAGGGACTCATTAGTGGAATCTCTCTATGGTTAGAGAGAAGTGTGCATAAACTCAATTGAGTCATACCACTATAAAATTCTAGTATGCCTTGTCTTGATTTACTTCTATTGCTTAATTTTTTATCTTGTACTTGTTTATTTTTATAAGGCATACCCACTAGTTCAACCTGCTCACCCCTCCCGTCTACTTTGATTTTCAATTGGCATCAAAAGCAGGAGATTAATTCTATTCAACAACACATTGAGTTAACAATCTATGGCCTGAATGACTAGACCAACTGCCCTAAGACCAAAGGGACTCAATACCTCTAGACCACCATACTTCGATGGTGAAGGCTTTGCCCATTGGAAAAGCCAATCTAAGAATTACATCTGTGCATTCAACCTTGATGTACGGGATGAAATTGTCGAGGACCCCACTGAAAAGGCCAAGTATCAATAAATCACAAGGCCATTATGTTCTTATAGTGTGCCTTGAGCTAGAAAATTTACAATTGTTCTGGATTTATCTTTTAAACCCCAAAAAAATGAGATTTTCCAATGTTTTCATGATTTACATAATATGATTAAAACTAAGTTCAATGCCACTGTGAAAATCTCGCAGTGCCAATGGCACAAAGTATATTGATGGTGAATTTCAGAGATATCTCTCTGACTCTGAGATAATACACCAAACCAATTGTGTTGATATGGCTGCCCAAAATAGGATTATTGAAAGGAAGAACCGGCATCTTTTAGAGATTACCCGTTCAATTATGATTGCTATGAATATCCCAAACTAATACTAGAGTGATGCCATATTCATTGCCTCTTTCCTTATGAATAGGATGCCCAGTAGGGGACTTTGTTTTAAATGTCCTAATGAGATTCTCTAACGAGCCTCTTCTTTTGTTATTCCTCCAAAGATTTTTGGGGATGTGTGTTATGCCAGAATTACAGCCTACCAGAGTAAGTTAGCTCCTCACGACCTACGCTGCATATTCATGGGGTATTTAACTATTCATAATGGTACAAATGTCATCATGGTGGGAGATCTCGCGAGATATCTCGTTTTTTCAAGTAAGACAAGATGGAGGTCGAGAGCAAAGAGTTGGAATATCTCACTCGAAATTTCACCATATCTTGCCATATCTCATCCTGAATCTCGCTGGAACTCTCAATTTTTGCCTTTTTTTCATTGATTTTGGCTGGATTTTCACTTGCAACTACTTAGCACATCTACAACACCGAAGGAAGATCAATCATTCTCTGCTTGTCTTATGAACTTATGATTTAATGACTTATATAGAACTTCTAATGGTTATATAATTTTACTATTCTATTCTTGAAAATTAAGATTGTGATACTCATACATATGGAATTTTAATAACATTTAGGTTACTTGATGCATTTGATATACTTGCTTTTCATTTATATGCCTTTAAGGTTCTATAATATATGTTGTATAACCTTGCATTCCCTAATCCCACAACATTTTGGTTTCACACTATGGGTAGACTTAGAAATCATACTTAGGGTTGTTTTCGACAAATTGAGGGCCACCAATGTGTTCAGAAGGCCCTAAATAGGCTAAATACCAAGTTTCAACCCAATTGAGACCCTAAAACCCACCGAGATGGGCCATCGAGTTTACGCCAAAAAATTGTATATCTCGACCGAGATCTCGCCAAAATGGTTGAGATCTCGATTTTCCAAGATGGCAAGATCTCGCTTGAGAGCGAGATCTTCCACCATGAATGTCATCATCCTCCTTCCAGGAAACCATTGTATCCAAAAATGTAATTTTTAATGAGTCTTGCTCTTATTAGACACCTCTCTAGGGGGAGAGTCCTAGAGGAGTTGTTTTCTTTCCAACTATGATCTTCCTATCACACACATAGACTTCCACACATCACCACAACACAACTTAGGAGTCAAGAAGAGTTTCCTGGACCGGGGGAAACTTCAGCCAGTATATCTGAAGACTCCAATTCACCCCTTCCGTTTTCTAAACCAAGTGAAGAACCGGGTCAGAGGGAGACCACTCCTATGAGGCACACTACTCAAGTCATTTAAAACAAGATTAAATAGAATAAGGAGGTGCAAACTTGAGGAAGAATTAGAACTAGCCAAACCATATGGAGAAAGGTGACACGCTACCACTTCAGTCTCTTGCTCTAGAATCAGATTCTATTGTTCCCCTTGAGGTATCTCCTTCTGATCTTCCTATTGCTACAAGAAAAGGAGTTAGCTTTTGCACTCAACATCCCATAGCTTAATATGTTTCTTATGACTATTTATCTGACTCTTACCGTGCTTTTATATCCTCTCTGTTATCTATTATGTTTATAAAAATTGGCAGGAAGCCTATACTGATGAGAGATGGAAGGCAGCTATGTTAAAGGAAATGCAAGTAATGAAGAAAAATGGTACTTGGGAGCTAGTTACACTTCCTCCAAGAAAAAAACTCATGGGCTGCAAATGGGTGTTTGTGGTAAAACAAAATATGGATGGATCGGTCAACAAGTTAAGGGCTAGACCAATTGCAAAGGGGTTTACCCAGACCTATGGGATTGATTATCATGAGACCTTTGCCCCTGTTGTGAAATTGAACACTGTCGGAGTTCTATTGTCTGTAGCTATGAACAAAGACTAGAACTTGCATCAACTAGACGTAAAGAATGCCTTCTTACATAGGAAATTGGAGGGAGAAGTCTATATGGAAATCCCACATGGTTTTTCCGACGACAATACTGCAGGAAAAGTTTGTCGGTTGAAGGGGTCAATTTATAGGTTAAAACAGTCTCCTAGATGCTAGTTTGGATACCTCCAGAAGGCAGTGACCTCTGTTGGGTACAAGCAAAGCAATGTTGATCATACATTGTCTGTTAAGAAGTCAGGTACCAATATCACACTTCTCATTGTTTATGTGGACGATATTGTCATCATAGGGAATGATGGTGAGGAAATTTAAAGGTTGAACAACTTTCTTGGTAGAGGGAAGTTACAGTACTTCCTAGGAATTAAGGTGGTTTGATCAAAGAAGGGTACATACCTATCCCAAAGGAAGTATGTCCTAGAATTATTATCAGAAGTAGAATGTTGGGGTGTAAAGCAGTTGATACCCCTATTGAGGCTAGAGCTGTACTTAAGGAAAAAGAGGAAGAACTAGTGGACAAATAAGATATCAAAGGCTGATAGGGAAGTTATTTACTTGTCTCACATTAGGCCAGACATTGCTAATACCGTGGGGATAGTGAACCAATTCATGCATGATCCATATTTAGTTCATATGAAGGTTATTAGCGAATACTACAAGTATTTGAAGGGAACTCCTGGAAAATGAATACTTTTGTCACTCAGTGATAATCTAAGGGTAAAAGCATACACTAATGCAAACAAGGCTGGATCTCCTAACAAGAAGTCAATTTCAGATTATTGTACCTTTGTTGGAGATATTATAATTATTTGGAGGAATAATAAACAAAATGTGGTAGCTTTATCCAAGACCGAAGCTGAATATATAGCTATGGTTCGTGGAATGGTTAAAAGGCTTGCTATAAGATATTGGAGTCCAAGTTCCAAACCCTATAATGTTATACCGTGACAACAAAGTTGGCATTAGTATTGTCAATAATCATGTGCAACATGATCGAACTAAGCACATTGAAATTGACAAGTTTTTCTGTCAAAGGAAAGCTAGAATAAGGGCTCATCTACATGCCTTTTGTGAGGTTTGGACACCAAGTGGCAGATATTTTCACCAACCATTTGAAGGAAGGAGGTTGGGCATGACTAATATATATGCCTCAACTTGAAGGAAAGTGTTGGTTGAGTTCTACTAGGAGTTCAACTCTATTAGAGTTTTTGTTCATGTAATTTTCTATTTCTAGTTACCCAAATAAGGGTATTTATATAATAGTGTTTTTCCACTTTATTATAAATAGAGGTCTTTTTATATAGTCGATTAAAAACCAAAAGAACGATGGCTGAAAAAGGAATCTGGTTCTTTGGTTTTCGACAACAAAAGGCGATGGCGGAAGACGATGGTGGAATGCTAAAAGGAGTCGATGGTTCTGTGATTAGGTTGCTCCAATTTTTTATGAAGGCTTAGGCTTCTCTAGTTCGCGATGGCAGAAGGCTTCGGTGTCTTTGGTTCTCGATGGTGGAAGGCTCCTAAAAAAAGAATCGATGGATATATGATTGTTGTGATTAGGTCACAATGATAGAGGAAGGACAGAGGCAATGGTGGTGCAAGAGCAGTGGCGGCGACGATAGTGGTGCAATTAGAGCAAGGGCAGCGGCAAAGGTGGTGCAGGTGGATTCTTCAACTTTTCTACTCTTCTCTTTTTTTCTTTTTCTTTCTCTGTTCTTCTTCTTCCATAATTAACTGGCTCTGATACCATGTTGAAAAACGATTGTGCTTGAATGGCTTGAATAGATCAATGTGATCTCAAACCATCTATTTATAATAAAATGGGAAGAAAACTATTGCATAAATACCCTCACTTGGGTAACAAGAAATAGAAAATCACATAAATTTGCCATGTGATCTTAAGCTCTCTATTTATAATAAAATGGCAAGAATACTATTACATAAATACCCTCACTTGGGTAACAAGAAATAGAAAATAACATTAACAAAAACTCTAATAGAATTGAACTCCTAGTAGAACTCAACCAACACATAATGAAGGAACTCCTCCCTCGTATCTTCCATCTAATTATGACCTACAACACCCTCCCCATCTGAGGCCATAGGGATGCAAGTCTTTCCCTTTCAAGCTTCTATCAAATAGTCTATGTGCATGATTAACTAAGTCTATCTACCATATGTAATAATGAAATACATGCAAATCTATGCCAATGTAGCCCACAAATGCGTACCCAAATCCTTGTCTACTTCAATGTAGACCTCACTAACAACGTCTTTAAGGAGGAACCTGTGGACATTTATGGCACAACCATCAAGAGGATGCGGCTCACTGATGGGCCACCACCACCAAGGGCACTACCAAAGAGGACCCATCTAGAGAACGTTGATGACATTGAGTTGAAGGATCAGGACACCAAGAAGGATGAGGAACCAAGGGACTACTAAAGAGGACCCATCCAAAGAACGTTGATGACATTGAGTTGAAGGATCAGGACACCAAGAAGGATGAGGACTATGCACCACCACCACCACCAGTAGTAGTTGTTGTTAGATCACATGTTGCACACCATCATCATCAGGGTCTATGGCTCATACACAGTTTGATGCATTTGGCTGCTCAAAAATGAAAACTGCAGACTAAGACAAGTGGCACCATATAATTGCATAAATTTGCATGTTCATACTTTTGTAAACTAAATGCATGTGCTTGAAATACTATTCGACCAAACTTTAGGGTAGTTAACCAATTTCCAAATTACTTTTAGTCCTGGAATATTGACAGTTGAAGTGTCAATCAACTGCCAGGAAATTAAGTCTGAGCAACCAATAGATCACAGTAGCTTGACGGTTGTGACCGTCTTGGCTACTGGTTGACCGACATGCTGATGGTCGAAGTACCGGTCAGCCATCAAGCAAACATCAGGCCACATAAGCCTCACCTATATGTTCAACGGCTAGTTTCTACTGCTCGACCAACAAAGCGTATTGGTCCATCAACAACTTGAAAATATGACCATTCTCTATCCAATGGGACCCAGGTCAAACCCAACTTTCAGCCATAAATGGATAAATGGGGATCTAAATGACACTTCCTAGTCACAATTACCCCAAAACACAAATTGGCCTACTTTTTCTTGTGATCAAAGCCTCATCTCCCTTAAATCCAAATCCCCTTTAGAGTTCCTTTGCTCTGCAATTAGAGGTTGAAGTTTCGAACTCAAGGAAGTTTTCCTCAAGCATCATAAGAGGAAAGAACTAAGGAGACTAGTTGAGCATTCATACAGGGCTTATGCCACACCCTTTATTTATTTTTTACTTCCTTTTTTTTTTGGTCCAAACCCTTTTGGTAATATCTTTCCCATCTTTCTTTTATTTTTAGATTAAACATTGTACCCAAGTCCCTAGGACGGACTTAGGGTAAACGTACAAGGATACTTTTATCCTTAAAAGATTAGGTACCTTTTTTTCCCCATTAAAAAAAAAAAATTTCTAGTAAAAGTGTTGTACAAGGATACTCTTATCCGTAAAAGATTGGGTACTTTTTTTTCCCCATTAAAAAAAAAAATTTCTTGTGTGCCTTGTC
Source organism: Hakea prostrata (assembly GCF_041222555.1). Classification (NCBI taxonomy): domain Eukaryota; kingdom Viridiplantae; phylum Streptophyta; class Magnoliopsida; order Proteales; family Proteaceae; genus Hakea; species Hakea prostrata. Next base: position 72,482,224 of record NC_142602.1, read on the forward strand.
TTGATTCATTTCTCTTGCATGGTTATTAAAGCGGCAAAGCGACCAAAGCGATTTGGGCTCCGCCTGGGCGATTAGGCGACTAAGCAGCGCTTAGGCGGCAATAAAGCGACCAAAGCGGTTTAGTCAATATTTTTAATATAACTAATTTTAAACTACTTTTTATAATAAACTGAAGTATTAAACAAACATTCAACAATCACATTCATAAAAATAAAAATTAAAAAAATTCAAGAATCACAATTATGAAAAATTATCCAAAAAAAGAATAAAAACATAACTTCATCTCATCAAGCATCATAAGATTAATAACAATAATTATGTAGTATGTACTATATCAATACTCAATGTGAAAAATGAAAATCAAAGTAGTAATTTACATTCTTACTTACCTTTATGATAGTGTGACGCCAAATAAGTCTCTTGTACTCTTGTGCATAGATCAGTGATCAGAATTGATGTATCCATTTTTCCCTTTTTTTAACCAAACAATGCCGACATGATAAATTAATAGATCTCATTATTCCGATTTTCAAGTAATTGTTTATCTAATGATTCATTGATTATCAATGTTGAATATGGCTCATGCTTCACATTCTATTCCCGACAGACACTTTGGGCCTCGGAATTCATTTGCAAATTGGGCCTCGATTCCGAAATGGCTCACATATTTAAATTTATATACGGCATTGTAGAATAAATTATGATTAAAAAATAATAATATGCACAAATTACAAAATGTAAAAAAAAAAGTGGTTGCTTTAGCATCTAGGCGGGTAATATGGCGCAAAAGGCGGCAAAGCTGTATTGCCTAAGCAAAAAACCGGCAAGAAATCAAACCATTAGTTAAGCGGCAACAATTTAAGCGGTTCAAAAACCGCTTTGCCGCCTAGGCGGACGCTTTGATAACCATGTTATCTTGTAATTATTTTTTTTTAAGGCATATCAAGTAGTTCAACCTATTCGACCCGCAACTCTAAGTTGATTTTCAAAATGATGATACTTAACATATATTATATGTTTATATTCTTTTCGTCCAAAAAGTGTGTTTCCATGTGTATCATGGTTGTTTTCATGCACATTTATAGAGTTGAATATATATCCAATGCAATATGACATCAGCAACAACAACAATAAGCCTTGTCCCAACTAAATGGGGTCGGCTACAAGGATTCTTGCCTTCCAATCTTTGAGGCCATGCTAAATACAAGGCCTAAGCTATGTATATCTTTCCTCACCACTTCTTTTAAGGTTATCTTCGGTCTGCCCCTAGCTCTTTTAGTTCCTTCAATCTGGATTATATGGGCATTTATAGGTCTCCGTTAAACGTGGTTGCCACCTCAAACAACTTTCTCGAAAGCTTATCACTTATGGGAGCAACTCCCAGACCAACTCTAATATGAGCATTTCTTATTTTATCCTTCCTAGTTTTGCCACTCATCCATCTTAGCATCCTCACTTCTACTACACTGAGTTTATCTATATGATTCTTTTTAACAAACCAATAGTTTGCACCGTACATTATAGTTGGTCGAACGACAATCCTATGGAATTTTTCTTTAAACTTTAACAAAATACATCGATAACACAAGACCTCAGACGCACCTCTCCACTTCACCCACCCTATTTTAATTCTTTGGGAAACATCATCCTCTATATCACCTCTTTTATTTATGATTGAATCTAGATATCTAAAATAATCACTCTGAGGAATCTCCTTATCATCAAGTTTCACCACCTCATTGTCTTCTCGATCATGACTAAAATTACAAACTAGATATCCTGTCATCGGTCTACTTAGTTTCAAGCCGTTTGATTCCAAAGCTGCTCTCCATGAATCTAACTTGGTATTAATCCCTACTTGAGTCTCATCTATGAACACAATATCATCAACAAAAGGCATACACCAAGGCACCTCGTCTTGAATGTCTATGGTTAATTCATCCATTACAAGTGCAAATAAATATGGGCTTAAAGTTGATCCTTGATGTAGCCCAACTATAATTAGGAATTCATTACTTTGTCCCACCACTATTCTTACACTTGTCACTGAACCATCACATATCCTTAACTATGTCCACATATTTACTAGCGACACTTCTTTTCTTCAGTACTTGCCAAATTAAAGCTTTAGGAACTCTATCATAAGTTTTTTCTAAATCAATAAATATCATATGAAGATCTTTCCTACATTTTCTATACCTTTCCATAAGTCTCCTAATTAGGTAAATAACCTCCGTTGTAGATCTTCCGAACATAAACCCAAATTGGTTCTCTAAAATTGTGGTTTAAGTGTCTCTAACTGGGTTTCAATTACTCTCTCCCATAATTTCATAGCATGGTTCATCAGTTTAATGCCCCTATAGTGGCTATAATTATTACAACTTTGAATAACTCCTTTATTTTTGTAAATTGGAACCATGATGCTTCTCCTCCATTCATCTGGCATTTTCATGTGCTTATAATCTTATTAAAAAACTTAGTCAACCAAACTAGCATGTGGGTTCCTAGGTTCTTCCATACTTCTATTGGGATTTCATCAGGACCTAGTTTCATCCTCTTTAGTGCTTTTTTACTTCGGCCATCGAAATTCTCTATATATATGTTCAAAATTAGTGCCTTGGCGAACAATGTAATCATCCAAATCACTTAAAGTATATTCTTTTAGTAGATTAGAGAAATAAATTTCCAATATTTTCTTAATGTCCTCATCACATACTAGTACTTTACCAATGAAATATAATATGTCCCGTATAATCACCTAACCTCTACCGCTACTTTAAACCTTGGTTATAAAAACCGTTGGTTGAATGTTATACACTGTGAATGAATACTCGTTGTATATAACATATGTACGGATATTTCTCCTGGATACAAAAAAAGGACACCTATTTTACATAGTAAGACCCTATGCCTAGAATTTGAGTACTTCTATAATAAACTTTAGTATCCAACAATCACTAAAATATGTGGAGAAAGTACACAGTAAAATGAATTTTCATTCTTATGCTAAGATTTCAATATCTAAGACAAATTATACCTGAACAAATCCCTTACCCTATTTTTAGTTCATGCATTACCATCGCCATGGGAATAGAGACACAATTTGGAAAGGACATTCTTATATGCTAATGACTGTCCAGTGGAATCTAGGTAGCACCTCCATGTGCTAGCATACCAACGTGAATACCATTAAATTCCATTCTAACGGTTACAGCATAGACACCCACATGAACAATGAAATCTAGGTCAATTTTCAAACAACTCCAGAAAATTTTAAAATTTAAACATAAATAATAATAATAATAATAAAGTAAAAGAAATGGGCTAACTTTGTGTTTAGATAGCAATTCTACCCCTACTCTGCTGAAGTTACATAGTTGCACGAATTTATGGAGTCCTAAACCAAGGGTGCAAAGAACCATGCCTAACCCCTCCAGTCAGAAAGACATGTATTAGCATCACAAAATTTGCAGAGAGGATGCAGGTCAAACAAATTGTTCTTGGCAACATACTACAGTAGCAGTAATGTAACATCAAACACCATCAGAACAGAACTGTGCCTCAATAGAGGGGTGTCCATTCCAGTGTTAATTTGGAACAAAGACATCTTAGCAATAAAACATAGAACTGTTTCCAGGACCCTGAAACATTTTTGTGGAGTTTCACCCCAATAAATGCATTCAATGAGTTGCCCCCCCCCCCCCCCAAAAAAAAAAAAAAAGAAGGATTTGGAATGCACCATTTAGTTAGAAGGGAAAATTCCAACAAAGATGCTCCAAACCCTAGTCCTCCAACTTAACTTGTTCATTTTAAATTAAGATTAGAGACATTGCATACCACCTGCACACTCTTCCTTGCTGCAATCCACCAAAGGGTGTTGTTCATTCACTCATTTCACATGAACCATATGTGCAGAAATAGCAGGAACATCTATTTTGAAGAGGTTATTTGACTTCAATATGGCAAGTCGATTTGTCCTTAGTCACATCTTATACACTCTATTCGTTAAAATGGTTCTAATAGAACTTAAAGGATCGAAGTAAACATTGGCATGAATTTAAAATTGAAATTTAATGATACGCCTGAGTGATCAGCTAGCATTTACTAAAGGACTCTTAAGCTGAGTAAAGTTCACTTCAGCTAAGAAGTTGTGTTACCAGTAAATGCACGGGATTCTCTAAAGCCAATATGAAACAATCCCCAATGCCTCCAAAAAAGGAAGGCTGCACTATAAATGTTACAGCCCGTGCAATATGGACAAACTTACTAAGTAGCAACGGTTAAAAGAACAACCTTTGAAAACATTTTCCAAATTCTCTGCATTCAGAAATCGCAGATAATCACAAGCATATATACTGTAAATAGAAAAAGAAAAACACACAAACCAGTACAGGGCAATGCCTCTTGAACAGAGAAACAAATGAAACCCTCCGAATGAGCCCAGTAATACACACTTCTACTGCTGCTGACATAATTTAGCCACGAAACTAGAGAACGAGGAGGAAATGAAATGAACTTACTAACGACCTAAACGTTCATAAGCAGAACAAAAAAATTGAACTTTTGCATTGTTCGACATGGCCAACAATGTCCACACAATTTGGAGAAAGTGTATCTTCCAAAAATTAAGGAAGAAATTCAAAAAATTTGCCGTAAACCGAGACATTCTATAAACAAAACTAAATGAAAAAATATCAAAATTTCACAACGTACCCCATCAATTGTGCCAATCACAAATAGTTCTTCGCGGACTAATTCGTTTGACTTAATTGTTGAATATACAAAATGATGAATCCCGAAAACTGAAAACCCTAAGTCCTTCGTCGTGTTCGTTGTTCGTCTCCTTCTTCACAATAACTGAGAGAGGAAGAACGCGCGGGCCTTGTATGTATTATGGATGGTTAGTCTCGACCCGACCCGACCCGTTAACCAGTAAACCTCCTATGATGGTTTCATCTTAACTGATACCGGTCTGGTTGCAAATAGTGACCCCAATTCGAATTAGACCCTTTCACGGCTCGCCTGGTAGGCTGGTATGGATTCATACCTGGGTGAACCGCACGGTTTTCAAATTTGAGTTTGATTTGCCTCAGGTTCAGTTTTGAACCGATAGTGCCCGGGTCGGTTATTCGGTGACCCGATTCAGTCCACTTGCATGTAAACCATGTCATAAATATTATAATACTTAACGGCTTTGAGCTGAAAATGCATTATGAATGGATTGTTAAGGTATCTTTGCTCTTGTTTCATAGGATAAGCTTTTCTTTTTTTCAAATTTTGGTTATCAAAAGTTGAATGCCTTTTAGTTCTTAACATCTATTTCATCATGTCTAACGTCCATTAATTTTAACTTAGCAGTCATCGTTTAAGCTACTCATTTCTTTTCTTTCTTTTATTTGATGCAAAACAAGTTTACTAATCAACTGAGCTTAGACAAGCATTTGCATCTGATCTGCAATACTTTAGAAGTTAGGCTGGCATCTCGCTAGATAGTTAGATAATTCAACTAAGAGGACAACCTTAACAGGGCATCAGCCACCATATTGACATTTCTTGCAACCACTGAACTCAATGAAAGTAAACTCTTGCTTGAGATGAAGAATTTCCTTAATTTTTAATTCCAAAGTGTGGCATAGCAAGATGAAAAATGAATGCAAATCTACATGAGGGAGTGGCTCTTGAGGACAAGCTCTTCTTTGTTCACTCTTTAGTTTAGGAGTGAGAATTATATATTTTAAAGCACCACCTACACCAAGTCTTATATATTCAAAAAAAAAAAAAAAATCTCTTTCTTTTTAAGAAAGTGTTTATTCCATGCGGAAATAGCATGGTAAATATGGATGATATAAGTGCCGTATAATAAACTAAATGTATTATGATCGTGATTTGCTTGGTAAAAAAATTTCTTCTTATGCCTTCAACTAGTAACTGATAATCACATCATCGTACTAAATATCATGCTTGCATAAAAAATAGGTTACACTAAATATATATTCATTATATTATGGTAATTTACATTTAAGTCGACCAACCATATAGGAGCGGAGCCAGGATTTAACATCGGGGAATGACATTTCTACCCATTTCCTTTACCTTACATTAAATATAAATTCATTATATTATGGTAATTTAAATCCCTACGTTATTTAGAAGAATTTATATTTAAGTTGATCAACCATATAGGAACGGAGCCAGGATTTAACATGGGGGATAATGACATTTCCACCCATTTCCTTTACCTTAGAAAAAAAATTTCAATATGAGTCCCCTTGGCTTCTTGGGCGCCCAAAGATAGCTCTGCCACCAACCAGATAACATAGTTATTTTACATTATTACACTAATTCGAAGTTTACGTTATTACACTATTTTGAAATGTACATCCTTTATTTCTATTGAAAACAAGTGATATAAAATGCCTATTGCTAACAAATAATTGCGGACCAGAGGTCTTGTAAACTCATAAGCACTAGATTCTCAAAACTCTCAGCACAAATTTGAAATTTCTATAACATCAAGTAACCTTGAAGTGTTGTAATATTTTGATTATAATGGATGTATATTTATTGGATTATTGGAATTGATAAAATAAACTCTTGCATTTGTTGTCATAACAGGAAAGACTTTTTATTTAGTCCCACACCGGAAACCGATGAGTTGAAATCCTAGTTAACTAATAGGCACCTTCTATTGATCTTAGTTAACAATAATAGAATACATTCATGCGGTATGTGTTGTACAAGTGAGGACAATAACTATTCGAGTGAGTGCACGCACATAGGATATGGGATGTTTAGGCACTTTTGGTGCAGCACTCGACACTTTGCATGCTTGCATCGCTTATAGCGAGATCTAATATAGACCATCTATTTTGTTGATCAGGGTGACGAAGGTAGATTTAGATCGATAATCTACCCCTTATAAAGACCATCGGATCGTGTGGCCAAAAGATTTGGCAACTCATATTTGACTATATATGGATATGACTATACAATAAGGTATCTATTTGTATAGAGTTGTAAACTTACAAAATAGGTACCTCCTGATTCACAAAGCAACAACAACAGCAATAAGCCTTGTCCCAACTACATAGGGTTGGCTACATGGATTCTTGCCTTCCAATCAGTTATGTTCAAGGCCATGCTAGATACTAGGCCTAAGCTATGCATATCCTTTCTGACCACTTCTCTTAAGGTTATCTTAGGTCCACCCCTTGCTCTTCTAGTTCCTTCCATCTGGATTATATCACTTCTTTGTACATGGGCATTTATAAGTCTCCGTTGAACGTGGTTCTGCCACCTTAAACGACTTTCTCGAAACTTATCACAAAACGAACTACTACTTTTCATAAGTATTCTAAGGTTCAAGTTTGTATGTGCATATCGAAATTTGATGTTAACTTTTTGTTAGACTTTATTGTATCCTTGGAGACTATACGCTGAAACCCTCTTGCACACAATGGTAGGGGAAAATTAAGTCTTAAGGAAAGCGGCGCTATAATGCGCCTAAGAGTGCCAACATCCAATTTCCTTTGTGTTGTTTCGAGTCTATTTCTCTAACAAAATTTTTTTTTCCTAATAATATGGAAACATATATTATTGTTTTGACCAATTGAGCTAAAAGAAAAGAGGTACATTATTTTTTTGGAAGCTCATCAATCCCTAAAATGCAAGGGCAGAACTTCATTTTATAAACATGGAACATATCCTTAAGGCATTGCATGAATCCTTATGGAGCACCAATATGTGATTGGACAAGGAAAGTTTTTATGAGTCATAAAAGATCTATTCAAAAGCTTGACATCAAGGTAATATGATGAATGAGAGGATCATCGAGTGTACCAACATTACATAGAAAATGACAATAAAATGAACCCTAAGGGGTGGCTCAGTTGGCAAAAGACCAACGCTTCCACGTAGGAGGTCAGAGTTCAAATCCCCTCAGGACTAGGGGCGAAGCACCACCTATATTAAGTATAAAAGCTCTCCTGAAGATGTAGTTGAGGTGCACGGGAGCTGGCCTGAATGAACCTTAGATCCCCCCAAAAAATGACAATAAAAATGAGTCAAATCAAGATCTTGGGATGCATGTAGGTATCCTAGTTTGACTGGCAAAAAACACGCTCTATGTATTACTGATAAAATTGAGAATAACATATGAACTGTCACATGTATTTTGGGAAAAGAAAAACTAGAAGAAGAAAAGGATTAAATGATAGACATCTAGGAAAAAAAAATTGTAAAACAAAGGTTAGTATTATAATGTGGACAAGAGGTAATAATACATCACAAATCACATGGTGGCCAATAACAAAAAATCTAAAACATGACAAGTAAAACTCCCATTGAGCAAATAAAATTAATACTGACAGTGAACTTGTTTAGGGGCTATGTATCCCAACGATGATCTATTGTTGAAATCAAATATACGTTAAAAGAAGGTTTGGCTGATGAAAGGAACCATGACCTTTTTCCCAAAACTAAAGGAGGATTTAGTCTAGAAATTACAAAAATATAGGCAAATTATTAGCACCACCCTCAGATTAAACCTTAATAGTAATAAAACCCCAAAACGAAACAAACCATTCGGTAGACTCCCTATCAACAATTTATCATTCTAAAAATAACAAGACATCTCCAATAATGTCAAGTATCTATTATATCTCTTTAATTAAAAGAGCCACTTGAACGAACATGAAATCAAATAGGTGAGAGATGGATGAATGAACCATTGCCATAACATTAGTTGCCTTTAGCTACTACTATTTACATTGTGTTTTTCTTCTTTACAACATATTCTTAACACTAGTCATCATTGTATAAAAAGGACAAACCAATGCCGAAGGCTTCCGCATAAACAAAGTTCGGAGGGCACAAATTTCCTATGCAGCTTTGCCTAATAATTTTTGTTGAGATGTTATTTATCCTTGTATCATAGGTGAAATGAACTCTACTCTCACAGCTCCCCCCCCCCCCAAGTAGGTTCATGATGAACTCTAGATCTTGATGAAAGGCGATTTTTAATGCTATCATATCCCCATCACAATGAGCATTCATCCCTAAACAATCTACATTTGACAATGTGTGGATGACACATCAATTTTCAATTACATACAACACTAAAATAAGGGTAATCAAAATTTCATGGTTGTGAAGCTATATATAAAGAAGGCACATGATAGAGTGGAGTGGGAATTCCCTGAAAAGCTCCTTGTATAATTCAGTTTCTCTAGTCATTGGACTTTTCTCATTATAAACTACCTCTCATCAATCACCTTACGAACTTCTCATTAAAAACAATCAAAAGCTCGGCTATACTTTTAAGAGGCATTCAGAAAGTAGATCCTTTTCACTTGCGTTCTCTAGTCTTTGCTCTCAAGCCCTAAGCAGTTTGTTCTCACACTCTATGTAGAATGAAGGGTTTAAATGAATAAGAATTCGCAATCGTATATAACCAATCAGTCAGTTACTCTTTGTTGACATTTTTTCTTCTTCTTCACCTTTTTTTTTTTTTTTTTTTTTTTGAGTTAAAACAATAACTTATGTCATTCGAAACAATGTTTGGAGGTCTATTGCAGAACTACTAGCCAAGCAATAATTTACAAGAATTCAAACCTTGTATTTAGCCTAGAATACATATGAAACTCTAAGGGTGGTTCTCATGCGTTTTAAAATTTTCATTTGGCAAAGGTGTAGGCAAGTACCTTGATCTTTCTACATAATTTGGTCTCTTCAAGAATAAGATCTTTCGAGACCTCCTTGACAAGACAAGTTCGTGTTTAGAGGGTGGAAATCTAAACTTTTTTCACAAGTTAGTTCATGAATTACAAATCTAAGTCATTCTAATAGTTACAAGGAGTTCAAACACCCTAATGGTAGTGATGCCCCATTACCCTTTAGTTCCCCCTCTTTAGTTAGTTTCCATAAATAGTGGGTTCTTAGTCTCCCCTCCCCCCGTTCTGCACTCCCCTTGAGAAGCCTCGAGAGTTGGAACGGGACCAACCTTCATAGTGATCAAGCTCCCATCTTGTAATGTTAGCGAGTGAGCTATAATTGAGAGTGGTAGCTTGTATTCAATTTGGTGAGTACGGCAAATTATTTCTATTTTATAATAAAGACTATCTTGTTTCAGAAGCTCTTTCACTCCTAGAAGCCTATAAAGATGGATATGTGCCTTTATGCAGTGGGACAAATCACACACACTTAGACATATGGTGCTATGTGAAAAAGAGTAGGTGAAGCTTATTACCATACCAATCAATAGGCTATTGAGAACGGGAAGAAGACTCCGTCGAAGAAGAACTCTCTTCCAGCAAGAAGAAAGAGTTGCTGCCATAGGCTTCTTTTGTAGTTACAAATGGCAAATGGAAAGGTCGAACTCGAGCCTTCCTCTTAGGGGAGCAGACGTAGCCAGTTGGCTAGTTGGTTTCTAAGTCTATTTACTCTTTGCCTTGGATTGATCTCACAAGAAGAGCTCCCAACCTCTAATACCTCAGATGATGCACTTAATCATCACTTATAGAACAAAATAAGACTCATGCTCCTCCTAATGCATTCGTTTGTGTTGTTAATGTAGTCTAGTAAGGAAAAGGAATCAGTCATGTCACACCCCACCTGACGGTATCAGATCCAACCCAACTACATGTGGATGTGATCCATAGTCAGAAGATCAAGTTACAACCACAGTAATAAATAACGCACACAAAACCATAATCATGAGCAAAGAGTAATAAATTCAATCATATCATACTATCATACTATCATACTACTATATATGAGCAAGACCTCAAGTCAGTTATGGACAATCTTTTGTTTGCCCAAATGCCCCTCCTTAAAAGTGCCTAACCCCCCAAAGGTTGTGGCACCTCAACCAAATTCCCTTCCCTAAAACTCACATTTCTTCATTACTAGATCAATAAACCCCTACGTATCCCCAACAGCTGTCTCTTTATATTATTTCCCCCAAAGCTACCATTTTTTATTAAAGAGAAAAACAACTAACTCCACCTTTCTCAAATAACAATCTTTTAGTTCCAATTTCTCTACCACTTCTCTACATAACACCCGAAGTAATTTTGTTCAAAGTATTAATGGACGCCACTTCTTCTGTGACTAAATCTAGCTCTCTTATCAGAATAGCCAAGGCCTTGGAAGATGTTGTTCAACCATTTTGAAAAGCTTATGAAGCAACAAAGCTTGCCTGATATAGTAGCCAACTTCAGAAGAAATTGAAGTACAAGAAAGGGTAGACTTAGTGAGTATGAATGGAAGAAATGGTGTCAACACCCTGGAATATGAAGTTATCCATAATTACGCTTGCAGGGAGGAATAGGTTAAGTTTCCAAGCTACCTAGAATAGTTTTTATTAAAGTTGTAGAGATACTACTTTATTATTTTGATTTCCGTCTGCCATTTGAAAATGGGAGGTCACACATGAAGTGGTTCCTGGCGTTGCTGATCATTATTGGTAAGGATTAACCAATATATGTAGTCCTTGTGCTTACGACTTTAGTTTGATTTTTTTGCATCCTTGTAGCCAATGTGCTTTCAGTCTCCGTGTCCTATCTATACCTCCTGCTTCTATCGTAAGACTAAATTGCTTTACAAAACTGAATTTTGAAACATTTACAAAGTTGGTTATTCTGTAATGGGTTCCTATTGGTCTTTGATTACACTGAACACCACACTCTTTATCTGTGCTATTGGTGGGGAGATTAGATACTCAATTATAAATAGGCAAATTACATATAGACCCCTTGGGTTTGTAGTCAATTACAACTACTACCCTTAGAAAAAAATCAATTACAAATGTCCCCTTGTAGTTAATAATTGAAGTTAAATGATGATATCATCACTAGACAAATGTGTGAAATACTGATTTTACCCTTCTTTATTTAAGTATCTTTTATGTTCCAATTTTACCCTCATCCCTTATTCTATTTTTTTCTCCTCTCTCAATTCTTTATCCTCAATTCCTACGGCACCAGCCTATTAGAGATTAGAGACTAATTATATTGTATATAATCACATACGATCTTTCATTGTGCTATACTATCTTACTCTAATATAAATACCATCTGATCCCTCATTGAGATTAGAGATTTCGTTCCATTAATATGGTAGCAATGAATGTGAATCTAAGATGTGTGATCAGAGAATTATGTGGTGGGTGGTGCTATTGGAGCCAAGGAAGAAAATTGAGAGTAGAAAAAAAATATATAGAATAAGGGACGAGGGTAAAATTGAAATTTTAAAAATCCTTGGATAAATATCCAGCCCTATTCTAACCCTGACCCTAACCAGGATCCACTGTTGTATTCAGGTCTGAAGACCCGAAGCAGTGGTAGAAGAGACCTATGGACCATTCTGATCGATGATCATGATTCGGAGACCGAGCCTATGGACATTGATGATGATACCCCTTGCTTAAATGCATTATCAGTGTTTAAGGAAAGTCTGCGCATCGGAGAAGATTAATTAGTTAATGTACCTAATGACCTCCTGTGCACAATCCGAAGGTATTCCCCGAAACTAAACTTCTTGATTGAATTGTGGAAGAAAACCTCACTCAAATTGACCTTATATAGCCTTTCAAATCCCTACTTGAAGTTGCTGAACTAAACTTGTTTTTCTGCTGAGAAACATTTTGGTCGATCCTTTTGGTCGATGCCATCGACCAAAGTTTCCCAATCTGCCAAGTTAAAGATTCCATGGAATATTCCTATTCTATTTATTATGACCTCGAGCCTTGAGCCCTTGTGCAATCATTTTCTCACTTGAAATCGTGGGGAGAGCTTCCCAAGGCATCTCCTTGGCTAATGTGAAGGGCACCTCATCAAAAACTCATTGTTTACTATTGATTCTTGTCTATATTTTCCACACCAAGGTATGAATCACCATTCCACTCTCTATCCTACCATTTTCTATTCTTTTCTATTCCTTTCTTGCTGGTGAGACATTGGAAATGGTGCTGCAACCTTGCAACCACCACTCCAAGTGTCTACACATGATTAACCTATGATCTTCTTAGCCATCCATTGATGCTATGCCTCCACCTCATGCCTAGCATATGTATTCCTCAAATTTTCTATTAACATCATGTCATTTTGTACCAAATTGAGTTGTAGGACATGCTATGTTCATGTTTATCACTTCTATATGATTCCAATCAAAATTCTATTAGTTCCCCTAGCTATTACATGCCATTTCCATGACAATGCAATCAATCCCAACTCATGCCATGATGTTTGTCACTTGAACTTGTTAGCTCAATTTGGGGCTTTTTGTTTGGACCATTGGATTGGGTAAAATTCTTGACTTATAGTGTCCTACTAATGTTGTTAAGTGTTCCTCCAAGTTTCAGATTGATTCGAACACCGGAAAACCAATTTCGGATTAAAACCCCCAAAATCCATCATTCTGTCTCTAAGGAAATTTTGGTCGATACCATCGACCAAAACCATCGACCAAAGTTGTTGCTGACAGCAACCTTGGCCAGTTTTGATCCAATTAATATCCAATCTTCTTAATTTCTTCTCTAACTTATTATTGATGTTTGTTTAGGGCCTTAACAATTATTTTGGACTATTTCTTGGTACTCTCAATTCATCATCAATTCAACCCAAGGTAAGGATGGTTATCTCCATAAACATATAGATCACCAACTTATGATTTATGTTCTTGTTTATGAATAGAACCTTTTGATTACTTTTAAATCCTTATAAGATTGTTATATATGTGTTAGAACAGTAGTATTGACATCTTCATACTTTTGTCATGTTACCTTACTATTCTTGTTTACTTATGTCTATGATGATTCATTTCAATATCATGATTTAAATTTTATGATAAGATGCATTGGATGCATGAAAGATGATGAACTTGAACATGTGATTGCTTATGTATGACTTGGGATTGGGTAGTGTTCTATTGACACTTCTGTCCTTAGGCATCGGAGGGAATAATATGGGATGTTCTCTGATGGTGCCTATAGACACTTCCCCGGGTTATTGGATGACATATATTGGACTGTCTAGTTGGTTAGCTAGGTTTATCCTTGTCGTGTCAGACCCGAATCGGAAGGGCATTGAGACCGAACAACCTGTGGTAGTGTATGGTTGGATGGGCGCTCTAGGCCGGTAACCAATCCGGTAGGGGACATAAACCATGCTACGGATACCCGAAAGGGGCCATTTATTGGTAGGGTTGCAAATGGCTAGACTTGGGCTCACGGGCGCTCAAGACTGGTAACCAATCCGTGAGAGGACGTGAGAGCTTGCCGTTTACTATTTGTGGATGACCAATAGGGTTGATGAGTCTGAAATCCGGGATTTCGCTGACTCTAGTGTGAAGGATACCGGAAAGGATCACCAGGGGCGAGGAATGGACGTATCTGGATCTGACTTGACCAACTGAGTAGATGACTTGCATTGGGCTAGGTTTTACTGTGACATGCACCAGTACTTATACCAAATGGTGATGTGAGAGAGTGGTGACCTATTCCCTTACCATGGTTTTTGAGATGACTTTATCGAACTTCCCTGGCAGACCCAAGATATCTTGTATGATTGAGGGGGAGTGACTGACCACCCAAAGAAGTATGGTGCTATGACTTAAAGCATGTCTACCCTAGAGACTAGCATTCATAGAGTTAGAGTCATACTGCATCATATGTTCCATATCACATTGCATTATGTATGTTCTGTATGTGTATGATTTCTCAATATGGAATAACTACCTTGCTGAGTTCTTCGAACTCATTCCTTTTGTACAAATGTTTTTAGATTATCCTACAGGTACCGAAGACTATGATGGCACCCCCTTCGAGACGGACTATGATTCCGCATACTACCTTTAGGGTAGTGGCATCTGTGAAGATCCGAGTGTTGGTGCCGAGGAGGATTACTATCCGCACCAGGGTTAGCCCCACGGTTGTGAGGGAGCGGCAAAGCTGGGTTTACTTCATCGGTACCATTGAGGAGACTGTTATTAGAGTAGAGGAAACCCTAGCTTAGTGCCCCATTCCCCTGGTGTATTTTTGGAGTACTTGGACCTGTAATTGATTAACTTTTTGGATTATCTTTAATACTTGGACATGTAATTAACGTTATCACACTTCTTTTCCGCTGCTCTGAGAGAGTGGTTATCATACCTTCTCTCACCTTTATGATTATGTTCACACTTTACTGTTATCTGTCTTCCGCACTCTGATTTATTTAATCTTATCTTATTCATGATACTTAGTATTAATTGTTTTTACTTTGATTGTCTTTGTTCATGATTATGTCATTGTGTATGTGGGAGGTATGGACCTACGAATCTTGATCCTTGGACTGTGGATCACATTCCCGGGTATTCCAAATGGGGTACCGACTGGGTGGATGTGACAATCCATGTCTAAAGTTAATCAAAATAAACATCAGAGTTTGAAAGAAAAGAGTAGTTTGTTTGCAACAGAAGTAATCTAAGAAATTTTCTACTGGAAGCCAACTCCATAAGAGCAATCCTAACACGGGCATAAAGCGTCATGCACATCCACTTCTTCTCCAATTGCTCCCTCATGATAATCTATCAGCAACGGATCCTCCATTTGAGTGGGGTCTTCATAACTTATAGAATAATCTAAAGAAACATACACATATAAAGGAATGAGTTCAACAGAACTCAGTGAGGTCAACTCAACAATCATGTCATGCGTTCGTTCACAAATTCCACGTCACACATATAAAATGGTAATGTAACAAATGACAATAGAATGATAAATGAGTGGTTATGATGTTATGCTCCTAACTCTATCATGAAGTTTCTATGGTAGACACACATTAAGTTAAACACAAATCTCCTTTGGGTAGTCTCAGTCACTCTCCCTCAACAAGAGATGTTTATTGGGTTCTCTGCAGTTGTTGGGTAAGGTCATGTCAATCCATGGTTGGGGATTAAGTCACTACTCTCTCAAATCACCTTTTGGCATGAGATTTGGCACGTGTCAAGGACAACTATTGTCACATCCACCCAGCCGGTACCCCATCGGGCATACCCGGGTATGTGATCCACAGTCCCAAAGATCAAGTATCGAGCAACCATGCCTCCCACATACGCGATAACACAATCATGAACAATAATAATCAAGTTAAAAACATATAATAAAGATTCATGGATAAAATAAACAAATAATCAGAGTGCGGAATAAAATGATACCAAAATATATATAATCCAAAAAGGAGAGAGAGTGGGCGGAAAGTCACTCCCTCAATGGCAGCGGAAAGTAGATCATTCAAGTTAAGGTTACAAGTCCAAAATTTAAAGAGTAAAACGTGAAAGTTAATTACAGATCCAAGTCTTAAAAGAAGAATTTAAAAGATGGATAGCCAAACAAAAGATTCCTCTGTCACGTAAAGTATGTCCTCATAACTATAAATATCAGAAGTCCAGCACACTTGCTCCCACACTAATGTCGGGCTAATCTTGGTGTGAAGCAAAATCCTCTTCAGTACCCTCACAGTGATCTTCATAGTAGCCACTACCCTGAGGGTAGTATGGCTCATCATAGGGTGCTTCAAAGGACGTGCCATCGGTCTCTTCAAAACCTACAGGATATTACAAAATGAATGAGTTCAAAAGAACTCAGTAAGGCAGTTATAATACATAAACCATATGATACAAGTCATAACATGATGCGAAATGATATGAGGGAAATGATGCAAACATGATTCTAACTCTACATATGCTAGTCTCTATGGTAGACATGCTTTAAGTCATATCACCATACTTCTCTGGGTAGGTCTCAAATCACTCTTCCATCAACCATCCAGGTATCTTGGGTTCTCCTGTGGGAATTGGGTCCTACATCCCTCGGGACAATCCATAGCTGGGGTTTAGGTCACTACTCTCTCACCTCACCATTGGTATAAGTATTGGCGCATGTCACGGTAAAGCCTAACCCAATGCAAGTCATCTACTCAGTCATATCATGTTAGATCCAGATACGTCAATTCCTCACCCCGGGCAATCCTTTTCGGTATCCTTCACACTAGAGTCATGGATATTACTCATCGGACTCATCAACCCCATTGGTCATCCACAAATAGTCGACGGGAAGCTCTCACGTCTTCTCACGCATATGACTCACCGATCTTCGAGCGCCCGTGAGCCCAAGTGTGACTATTTGCAACCCTACCAACAATGGCCCCTTTCAGGTATCAGTAATATGATCTATGTCCTCTCACGGGTTGGTTACCGGTCTTGAGCGCCCATCAAACCATACCACTACCACAGGTCGTTCGGTCTCAATACCCTTCCAATTCGGGTCTGATATGACAAGGACATCCTAACCATACATCTAGACAAGTCCTATGTATGTCATCCAATAATCCGGGAAAGCGTCAATGGACACCTTCAGAGAACATCCCATACTATTCCCTCAGATGTCCAAGGACAAAAATGTCAGTAGGACATTCCTCAATCCCAAATTATACTTATCCAATCACATTCTCAGTTCATCATATCACAAATACATGATACATCATCATATTGAAAGACATATCATAACATTGGCTCCAGGTGGATGAGAAAGTCTGGGACTCGATTTGGTCTTGTAAAGCCCCCCCCAAAAATGAAGCAACTAATATGGAGAGCTTGTGCAAAAGGATTAGCAACAGCAGAAGGTTTGAGGTTCAGACATGTCGATATTGATTCTGGTTGTCTCTGGTGTGGTGCAGAGTCTGAATCTGAAAATCACATTTTCCTGGCATGTCCCTTCTCTCGGGCAGTTTGGTTTGGCTCCCCCTTGTATTTCGTAGTTCCTCTTGGTGAGTCTGTGGAACTACATAAATGGATTCAATCTTGGAGTACCATGGAGAATGTAGCAGGGAGGGATTATGATCAGATTTCCAGTCTCGTAGCTTTTCTCATGTGGCAGATCTGGACATCAAGGAATGAGCTCATATTTAATAACAAAGTTATTTCCCCGGTGGAGGCCATTGACAGTGCAATGCGACAATTTGGGGATTTCTTTGAAGCTAATAAACCGCCAACTAGAGATTTAGTGTTGCATCAAGAGGGAGAGAAAGTCGATTGGAAAACTCCACCTCGTGGCTGGGTAAAACTAAACTCAGATGCTGCAATGAAAGGAGGAAGAGGCAGTTGTGGGTTGGGCTTTATAATCAGAAATTCAGATGGGCAATGTGTAATGGCTGTTTCAAAACCAGCCCAGGCCCAATCTGTCTTAGAAGCTGAAGCCCTGGCACTGAGAGATGGTATGCTTTATACTCTGGGGGAAGGTTATGATATGGTGATTTTAGAATCAGACTGTGCTGATTTGATCAATGTAGTGAATGACCATGAAACACAAGGTCCAAGTAATAGACTTTCAATTTTAGATGATATCTACTATTTAAAGTCTAAATTTATCAATTGTAAAGCCCAACACATTTATAGGGAAAGCAACTCGTGTGTAGACACCCTATCCCGGAAGGCGCTATCTTTGACAAGTGAGATAGTCTGGCGTACTTCCTCTCCTTGGATCCTCTCAATGATTGAGTTGGACTCCTCGGCTGTAGCTCGTTGTTCTCTTGATTGAATGAAGTTTATTACCAAAAAAAAAAGTGTATATGTAAATAACAATAATTAAATATACATGATATACAAGAGTAATTAAGCATGTTACTACTATTATAAGGCAACTACAATAGTCATATGAGGTCTAAATACAATTGATAAGCTAAGCCTACCAAGTTGTTAATCATCGTTGCAATAAACACATAGTCTACGTCATATGGGTATAACCATCCTTACCTTAATCGAATCGGAAATAATAGCAAGTACCACTTATAATAGTCCCCAACTTAGTGCTTGAACCCTAGACAACATATATGCAGCATTAGAGAAGGAAACAATCAAATCAGAGATCAAATGGAGCGAAACGAGCAAGTATAGAGTTGCTGTCCTCATCTGGTCAACTAACTCAGTCGACCAAGGTGAACAATAACGGGCTGAATAGTGAATTTGGCCCGAAACCGATCTTCCGGGGCTCCGATTGATCCGAAACTTGGAGGGATTGATCATAGCAGTATAAGAACACTATACAATGAATATTAACATGATCCAATGGTCCAATTAGGAATACCCAAATTGAAACCCTATGTTCTATATGCTAAACATCAAGAATTAAAATGGAATTTGTTGCAATGGCAAGGAATGATGGGAAATCAGCTAAGGAAGTGATAAGAACTATACTAGAATCATAAACCAATAGTAAATCAGACCTAGCATACATCTCTACATCAGTTTAGATCAATAAGACAAGTTGGAATGACAAGAATCATAGAAATGCAATGCTAGTGATTGTAATGGAAGCATAGCATAGCAAGAATGGAAGGAAAACAATGGAAATGAAAGGGGAAACACATGACCAAGTGTTTGCAAGGTTGCAGCACTTTAGCCATGGTCTCAATAGCAAAAAAGAGTAGAGGAATGAGTAGAATAGAGAATGAGAGAGAGAGAAATCATACCTTGAGGAAACAATGAAGATGAGATGCAAGGATGGAGGCAAGGAATCTTCACCAACTTGAAGGAATGACCTAGGGAAGCTCACTCCTCGTTCTCTGGAGTCCCAATGATTAGAATAGGGTTCTATTCAAGAGGTCCCAATAAGTAGGCTTCAAATAATCAAGGAATTTGTGATTTTCGGATTTAGTAATCTGCTGGTCGACTGACTGGTTGACTAGGTGAGTCGACCAAGCCTGAACAACAACTTCAGATAGGGAATTGGAAGACCAGATTGATCCAAATTGAGTTGGGTTTTCTCTTACAAGTCAATCAACAAGTCTAGATTAGAGAAATACCTTTGGAACGAGATCGAAAGTGCATCACGTACTTCAACTAAGCTTCCCCCTTTCTAGGTGCAGTTTCTCATTGAACACTGACAGTGTATCCAAGTAAAGGGCATCACTGTCAATATCCATTGGCTCTGAGTCATACACCGAATCTTCGACTATAAGGGCCCACAAGTCTCTTCTACCACTACTCCGGGTCTTCGGACCTACAAACACCAAGGGATCCGGGTCAGGGTCAGGGTTAGGATAGGGCTGGATTTCACAACTCTATGCTCAATGCATAGTCATACGGTCTCGTACTACATATGGTCCAGATATCTCCCCTTTGGTTCAATAACCTTTCCACTTGTGAACGGTATCCTCAACGGGAGGCATTTGTTGGATCTCATTTCTTAACCCAATGGTCATCCACGTATAATGGGCAGGATACTCTCCATGTCCTCTCACGGGTTGGTTACCAGTTTTGAGCGCCCATGAGCCCTTATCTATTATATGCAACTCTACCATTCAATGATGATAGTGGGCCTGTTTGACACTCACATGACCTAGTCATTGACATCACAGGTTAACTGAGTTCAATACCCCTACCGGAAGAGGAGTAGTATTCATAAAGTCATCTAGCCTAACACTTCTAGACACCTTGCATTCATGTACCTAGGTTTAAATGCACATTCATATAAGGTCACTAAGGTAATGGGTGAATCCACAACCCTAGTTGGTAAATAGAAATAAGAGAACCAAGTCTCAAACCAGTCCCACTCATTCTTATATTGATGAGCACATTTATATGTGAAATCTTAGGGCATAAAGCATGCATTTTACTCACTTAGAGTGGGCTACCTTGGGTTTTATGTTGTTTTTGCAGAATTTATTAATTTTTAGGACTTGAGTGAATATTTGGAGTTCTGGGTATGAAACATGCAATTTTACACATCAAGAGGTGCGTCCAAATTATCAAGTGCGAAAATGGGCTTGATTTGGAGCATGATGGGCTAGAGATGTGATTATAGGCCAACTCCGAAATAATTCAGAAATAAAGAAAAACGTGGAGAAAAAAGAGTCTTTGCATGCTTCAATATTTTATTTCCTATTTGGGACTTGATCAAAGAAGGAAATAGAGGAAAAAGAATCCTATTCAGAGAAGGAAGAGGGAAAAATCTTGTTTTTGAGTGTCTTTGTCCCGTTTAGATCAAGCCCTTCATCGAATGGTCATCCAGTGTCCGATCAAGCTGATTTTTAGAGAAGAGCTTCATGACTTCTTGATCCTCAAATCCAACGGTGGAATTGTGCATTTGATCTCTCTAAGTCAATTCGATTAGTACTCCAAAACCCTCCTTAGTTGAGTCAGATAGGAACTCTGAGTTTGATTCAAACTCTGTCAAGAATCATATGCCATGTAAACTCTATAAAAGGAGAGCATACTCGAGCAAGGGAGAACGTTTTTTTAGAGCTTAGTTTCTTTCCTCTTTAGTTTATTTAGCTTTCTCTAGTTTTCTTTGATTGCTTTTGTGAGATTCTAATTTTTAGATTGAATGTTTAGGTTTAATTTTCTATGTAATGCAACTTCAATTTCAAGTTCAAGTTCAAGTTTCAAGTTTGAGGATTCGTTTTTCTCTAGGTCTAGCAACTGTAGATCTAGATCATTCTAGATCTGGTTGTTAGGGTTGGTTGAGATTCAAATCATTCGTTCAAGTTTTTTATTATTATTCAAGATTCAAAGATGCAAGTAAGTAACCTTAGCCAATAATCTTCTCCCCCCCCTCCATTCCCGCTTCTATCTATCCCTCCATATTCTTAACTTAGGATTTATTTTTCAGCATTTATTTACTGTTCTCCCTTCCCCCTGGGTCCTTTATCAAATATGCCTATAGTCGTGCCTCTCTTTGGTTAATGTTTCATTTTCCTTTTATTGATTTGTTATTTACTTTCTGCAATTTATTTTTCTCGCATTTATTTATTGTTCTCCCTTCCCCATAGGTCCTTGATCAAAGATGCCTACAGTCGTGCCTCTCTTTGGTTAAGGTTTCCATTTTTCTTTTATTGCTTTGTTATTTCCTTTCTGCATTTTTTTTTCTTTGTGATATCCATTCCCTTGATCGGTGGACTGTAAGCTACGACAAAGGATCCATGGTCAAAGTCATCCTAATTATACTCCCCCTTCCCTCGATCCAAAGCTGACACTCAGATTACTTCTGTTTTATTTTTATTTATTTATTATCGCATTTTTTTCTTGCCTTTTATTTATGCGTTGGTTATGTTTGTGTTATTTTTAGTCTCAATTTGATCGCATTAGATGTATGTATTAGGACCACTTGTTTAGTTTAATTAATTAGTTAACAAATTTGATTCATTGCACTATCTGATAAGCATGCATTTACCATTATTTATTTGATTTAATTCCCCATACTTATTTAATTAAAGAGATCTAATTGAGTATTTTTGTGTATTTTTCAGGAATAAGGAGATTTTGGATATTAGAGATAATATGGAGTAAAGTTGGCAAATATATTAGATATTGGTGGATTTTAAATCATGGCATTCAATCTTACTGCTCAAGAAATCATGAAAAGTGAGATCTTAGCCAAATTGGAAATAGGTGGAGGTCTAAGGAACAAAATTGGTAATAAATCTGAAAATCGGGTAAACAGACCTACCTTCAGTATTTTGGGCATATCTCTATCGTATGAGCTTGGATTTCGATGATTCAAGATTCTATGAAACGATATTGAAAATATCTACAACTTTCCAGTTTTGAGTTTTTCCAAATTCTGAAAGAATAGAGGTCAAATCGACGGGTAAAGAGAGGGGATTCATTGTGTGCGGGAGACATAAAAGAGAAGCCAACCACAAAAGAAGACGGCGAATGCGGCTCTCATCTCTCTCATTGCTGAAGAAGAAGACCACATCTCTCTCTCCCTCCCTATGTTTCATCTTTATTTTTCTTAGGAACTTTGTAATAATGAGTAGCTAGTTCCTTTTCTTTGGGATGTAGATGAACCATGCTTATTGCATTAATTTGATTGTTCTATCTCTTCTAGTTGATTGTGTTTGAGTTTGGCCAAAGATGTTCTATAGTTCAGCGAACTAAGCGTGCCAAGCTTCCGCGAAGGACGATAGTCTTGCGAAGATAGGGCATATCTAGGAAGACCATCCCTAATTTACTTTGAAGTGTAGAGTTATATCGATTAGGGAAAAGCATTGGGGATTCGAAATCCCAAAGATCTTCACATATTCACAGTTAACGTTTTACATTAGTTAATAGATTTAGTTTAAATTTAGTTTTGTTAAATTCAATCTTAGTAACTTAGCCTTTTAGTTCCCCATAGTTCGATCCCGTACTTTCTGCTTGCTAGATTAGTATAGGATTTTATTTTTGATTGGTTAGCGACACGATCACTATCACATTATCATTAAGAGGTTAAATTCTAAAATGACATATCTCCTTGAGATCAACCCGTTAGCTACACGATACCGTGCGCTTGCGATTATTTTTATTTTGCAAACACATATCATCGGCATAAGATTCGAAAAGAAAAGAAAATAATCACCCATACATTCTTACCTTTCATTCGAGCAAAGTCACACACAATCACATGATAATATATATAAAAATAAAGCAAAATATTAATAATGAAATTGAAATAACAATATTATACATACAAAACATGGTTAAGTATATTCCTCACATGTCAAATTGATTTTGCTCTCCAAAGTCCCACAAATCACACTCAAGAGTAGGTAATTATGCTCAAAACAACCCTAATTATATAAGAGAAAGAGTAAGTATTAATTGGGAATCAATTGGGGTTCAAAATAAGTCCAAATTACACTTCCCGAACACAACCAATTGAATGGCCGGACCCCCCGTCCTCCAGCTAGTTTTTGCAAAAATCCATATTTCACCTCCAATTCGAAATTTGATAGAAGCGAGATGTTGGGGTCTTTTAATTAATAGTAATAGGATCCTAAAAGTACCAATAATTCATGCCAACTAGGCATCAAACAAAAAGCCCCAAACTCAGCTCTCGCAAGTGCTGGCGGGCGTCTCTGAGAGGTTCAACACGAAATCGTTCGCAATGAATTGCATAAACAACTTTCAAAACAATGGGAAGCACAAAGGAGAGTAAAATAAAGCATTCAATACAACACATTAACTCCAACTACTCAATCCTAACATTCAATGATAAAGAAAGCATCATTAAACAGGGTTTAGAGAAGAGAGGTTGAAGAACACTCACCTTTCTCAACGTTTCCACAATGATTCGAGTCTTGAAATGATGCCGCATGGATGGATTCCATAATCTCACTTGGTTTCTCCTCCTCTCCAAGCCTCAGCCCCACTCTAGCATTAGAAACTGTGTTCCAAGGTGAGTGGAGGCATAAAATAAGGTTTTTAAACCCAATTTTCTGAAACTGCCTCGAATATGGGGATGGGCAATCAACCCAGACCGGTCAATTGGTCCGATTGATCGTCCCTTGGTTGACCCCTCAACCAAAGACCAATTCTGGTGATTTTCAGCTTGAAAGAAAGGTCATTATAAATATCTACATTTGGGTATATTTACCTCGTCAATTGGATCCTCCATCGATTTTTTGGATGTGCCAAAATTGCTTTGAATGCCTTCGTGATTGACCTTTCTCTTCTCTTAAATTCTAGGAGAGTCATCACTAGGGTCATCCACTACCATTGGGTCCATTTTCGAACCTTTGGGCTCGACCCGAATGGCCCATAGTTGTTGCCTACTCGAATTATAGGTTCGCGGTCCTGAAACCATGGGTTAAAGGGTTAGAAATCCGAGGGATTTCACAAAATGTCCATAGAATCATGTCGCTAGAAACAAAACGTCTCACCTATTCTTAATAGGTTCTCTCAAGAGGTACACCTCTTCAACTAACACCCTCGTACCTCAAACCTTATGTCTCTTGGTCCTCCTCCGTTATTTATCTCCTATATAAATCATACTTCATACTATATCACACATCCTCTAAAAAGATGCGTCTCCGCACACTTTCCCTCCATCCCCCTCCCAAGAGAAGTCTCTCCAAATAAATATAGTTCCAGTAAAAGGCGAAACATTTCATGAAACTTGAATTTTGGGTCACTTTGTGCTTAAGAGGTGCCATTATAAAAAGGAAGCTAAGGGAGTTTCCGGTGATAGAGGATGCACTTTTTCATGTTGGGACCCTGAGAATTCTTTATCATTTTGTTCTAGGCCAAAATGTTGATGTAACAGGGACCACTCATAGGAAGGGATTTCAGGGTGGTATAAAAAGACAAGGGATTTTCAAGAATCCTGCGTCTGATGGTTACATTATCTCATCAAAGTATTGGTTCTCCCAGTCCACGAGCTACCCCCAAAAAGGTCTTCAAATGCAAGAAAATGCCTAGGCAAATGGGTGGAAAACAATGCACAGTTAAAAATGTATCAGTCTATAAGATAGATCCACTCGGGAGCTTCACGTGGGTTAGAGGCCAAGTTCCAGATGCAGAAGATGACATTGTGTTAATTAGAAAGTCAATTGGCATCTCACCCAGGATGCTTTTTTACAAAAAAAAAAAAAAAAAAAAAAAAAAAAAAAAAGAAAAGAAAAGAAGAAGAAGAAAGAAGAAGATATTTTTTAAGGACCCCAAAGTTTTAAAGGTGCAAAGACATGCCTTCCACCACTGCCACTAAGCAAAAATGTTATTCAACTAGCCTTCCATTTGAATTAAATTGTGCCTTTGATATTTTGATAGACGTCCAAATCTCTTGGATTCGATTTTCGTAGGACAAGTGTCACATCCACCCAGCTGGTACCCTACCTGGCATACCCGAGTGTGTGATCCACAGCCCCGAAGATCAAGTATTGAGGTAATCAACCTCCCACATAGGCAATAACATAATCATGAACATAAATAATCAATGTGCAAAGTATAAATGAGAGATCCAAATAAGGAAGGAATAAATCATATATCATCAGAGTACGAAAGACAATCAAGATGTCAAAATCATAAAGTAAAGTGAGGCGGAAATCTCACTCTACCAATAGTGGAAAAGTAGTTCCAAAAAGAAAAGGGATGAAAACTAATCCCAGTAGCAAGTACAATGAGTGACTAAATTGTTCTCAATCTTATAGAGAACATCTCTATAAGTATAAATCTCAAAAATGGCGCAAGGGTGCTTCCACTCTATGGTCGGACTAAGCATCGTACGCAGCATAATCACCCGTGGAATCTTCAATGTAATTGTTGTAACCGAATCACCTTCTTGGAGATATGTCTCTTCTCCTTGCGCTTCTTCATACGAGCAGTCATGATACTCAGAACCTGTAGAGAGATCTAACAATACATAGCACAAAAAGAGTGAGTTTCAAAAGAAACCCAGTAAGGTAGTTAATCCATAATAACATAAATAGCAGTATTTCAAACAAAGTAAGATGCAATGTGTTATGAAACATATGATGCAATATGATTCTAACTCTATGTTTGCTGGTCTCTATTGGCAGACATGCTTTAAGTCATAGCACCGTACTTCTTTGGGAAGGTCTCAGTCACTCATCATTAGTTGGTAATGGGTCTGGCATCCCTCGGGACATTCCATGGCTGGGGTTTAGGTCACCGCTCTCTCACATCACCATTGGTCTAAGTACTGGTGCATGTCAGGGTCAAAGCCTAGCCAAATGCAAGTCTTCTACTTAGTTACATTAACTCAGATCCAGATACGTCCATTCCTTGCCCTTGGTGATCCTTTCCGGTATCCTTAACAATAAAGTTCTCATAGTCCCTGACTACGGACTCATCAACCCTAATGGTTATCCACATATGGTAAACGGGAAGCTCTCACGTCCTCTCACGGGTTGGTTACCAGTTTTGAGCGCCCATGAGCCCAAGTCTATCCATATGCAACCCTACCAATAAATGGCCCCCACAATGTGATTCCCGTCCTCTCACGGGTTGGTTGCCGGTCTTGAGCGCCCGTGAATCCCCATTGCTACCACAGGTCGTTCGGTCTCAATACCCCTCCGATTAGGGTTTGACATAATGGGACATCCTAGCCAAATACTACTAGACAGCCCTAGATATGTCAACCAACAGTTTAGGAAGGTGTCCAAAGGGTATCTCTGGAAACATCCCATAATATTCTCGTAGGTGTCCAAGGACAGAAGTGTCAAAAGGAGACACCTCCCCTTTCCAAACCATACCTAATCATTCACAACCATGAATCATTCATATCACAAATATAGTAACTTCTTATATGGAAAGAAATCAATAACAACATCCAACTTGTATATAATTGGTAAGTAAATCATACATGAACTAATTAGCATAAACAAGTAATGCTACTGTAATCAAAGTAGTTGCATCAGTATTAAGCCAATATAAGAATCTATTTATGGAAGTAAATCAAAGAGATTCAAATATGGAGACTAAATCATGCAATCTATGTAATTAAGGAAATAACTATCCTTACCTTATATAACTCGCAAAGGATCTTGGGGATCAAGGAAGATCTTGTCTAAACTTGGAAAGAAAGTCCTAAACAAATATATATTTCATATTAGGAAAGATACCTAGAAGGAAAGAGATCAAATCATCCAAAACAGACCAAATATGAGGTTGTTGTCCTCATTGGTCGATTGATTGGTCTACTGACTCAGTCGACCAAGCAGTCGACCAACAAAGTCAGTGACTGATAAAATCAGGAGATTTCTGATTAAAAATCCGAATTTGGTGATTCAAAAGGACTTCAAACAAGAGGTAATATGCAAGGATAGTATGTTGATCTATAGAGGACTTCAAAACCCTAATAATATCAAGTCTTCATGTCACAAAATAGGAAACAAATACTTACCATAATTAGATCAATCATGGTTCTTGAAGAAATCATGGAAAAATCATGGACGAGAAACTATAGGATGATGGATTACTAATCTGATAAAGGATTCATGAAAATCATGCATATATCTTCTAGAAAAACATATCTAAGACTGAAGAACATTGAATCTAAAAAGGAAAGAAGATGAATACATGGTTTTCCTTCAAAAGCGAGTGATGATCTTGATGAAGATCATCCATCAAGCTTTAAATCCTTAGGAAAAGAGAGGAGATGAGTAGAGTGATGGTTGCAACAGAGATGCAACATCAACTCTACTGTCCTCAAACAGAAAAGGAAAGAAAAACAATGGAGAATCAAAGATGAAGAAGAAAGGAGGATGATCACATACTTTTTTGTGTAAATGCAAGAGATTTGACAAAGATCCGTCAAGAAAATCACCAAGGATGCAGAGGAGATGACTTGAAGAGGGCTCTGGTTCGTTCCAAGAAGTTTGGAGGCAGAAAATACGAAGTAGACTCAAGATTGGACTTAAATAGAGCAAGCAAAGACCCTAATCAGCAAAGCAAATCTCATTGGTCGATTGATTGGTTGACTAGCCCAGTAGACCAAATGAGTCGACCAAGCAGGACAGCAAGTCCAAAACAGGGAAATGAAGGCTCAGATCAAATCCAAACATGAAGGAGTTTTGCACACACACCAAGTGGCTTACCTAGTACGTAGAAATGCCTTCGAACCAAGTCAGATAGCACTCCAAGTCCATCAACTAAATCCATCTTCATCAGGGAGCAGTTTCTATAAATGGAACACTACCATCAACACTCATGGATTCTAAGCCAAACACCTAGTTTTCCACTGAGATGGCCCATAGTTGATTTCTTGCCTTACTTCGGGTTGTCGAACCTACAAACAATAGGGTTTCCGGGTCAAGGTTAGGGCTAGGTTTCACAACAAGACTACCCTTTCCTCGTCTAGGTTGTTGCTGCCAGAATCCTTCAGTGACTTCTATTCTAAATCATGTATTGGAGCAAGGCAATTTTGTCACTGTAGCATCAATTGTTGAGCCATTTCACTTGTAACCTCATCATTAGAAATTTCTTTCGGTTGAAATATTTTCCCTGCATATCAATGTTCTTTAATGCATTTTGAAGTGTAAATGCACTCTCTCTCTCTCTCTCTCTCTCTCTCTCTCTCTCTCTCTCTCTCTCTCTCCTAATATTTATTGTAAAACTGGGTTAGCAAACTCTGGTAGACCAAACAGAAATCCCTCCCAGAATTGAGTAGCACAAATTTATGTTAGGATGATTACCCCCAAAAAAAATTATGTTATTATAGAGGTATAAAATACTATCAAATTCATTAGTTTTTAATTGTTTAAAAAAATCTTATTATGTTGATAACTTCCCCTTGTACCTGGCATTTACCATCCCATGAAGAAATGAGAAACCCCAAAAAACAAAAAAACACAATAAAAAAAAGACTTTCTTAAAGAAAAGACAAAACAACTTCCAAGAGGAGTGAGGGACATATTTGCTTGACACCCCTTATTTGTTGATTTCTACATGCCCATAAATGATCTTTGAACTATTATAGTTTTAAGATGTGTTAGGAAATGTCATTTCAGCATTGCCACATTAGCCTCCATTAGTTTTGATGATAACAAACACCGATTACTAATGTCCATATTAAGTTGTGATTGTCTAGTTCAATATACGAGCAAATGAACCAAATACAACTTAATGCCGAATGCCTAAGCCCAAGTCAAGGCCAAGACCAAGACCAAGCCAAGATGGACATGAAGTCTAAGTCAAGATGAGCATGAAAAATGGAGTACAAGAAGACTCAAGAACATCAATGATCATCAACTCAAGCTCAAGCAAGAAGACATAGCAAATTAGAACTTAAGTCACTTCATGTACATTCATATGTAATTCCACTAAATTATACATACATCATGTCATTAGACCGACCTAGGACTTGTTAGGAGAGTGTATGAGGTTTAGGGTTGGTTAGAAATACCAAAAACCCAATCAAGTCCCTATATGCACCTAAATGTGCACTCTATGCTTCAGACGGATGTCCATTTGGTTACAGAAGCTTAGATAGAATTTCCATCTGATCAGACGGACCTTCGTCTGGTTAAAAATCTGCAACGACTAAATTTTTAAATGGATATATTTTCAAACAGATGTCCATGAAATTCGGACTAAAATATGTCTGTTTTCCATCTGTTGGGGGTTGGGCTAAGGCATTCAAAGGCCATTTATATAAGCCCAATTTACCCCATATGAGACCTTGAACCTTCTCATTGATCAACTACTCCCCAAGTACTCTCAAGCTCTCAAATTACAAGGAATCAATAGGGTTTTGCCTCCCATCCTCACTCAACCTTGAAGAACATACCAATGTGTTAAACAAGCTTGTGGAAACCAAGCTTGAGGTGATTGAAGGCATTGGTGGTGCATTTATTTCCATTGAGCATACACTCTTATTGCATCACACTCACACAAGAGGTAAAGTGTCACACCTCTTGTTAGGTAACATCCTTCTCTTGTGTGTTGCTTGTTTTCAATTCTAAGTCTAGATAGACTAGAATTGGTTCTGGGTGCTCTTGCCCATGAACAAAGATTGTTTGGGTGCTCTTGCCCGTGAACAAACATTGAAGAGGGTGCTCTTGCCCTAAGATAAACAAAGATTGCAAAGTGTGCTTTTGCCTTGTAACAAAGATTCTAAAGGGTTTGATCTCTACCCATTGTATCGAAAGAGAATCACTAGTGGAATACTCTCTTAAGGCCAATAGAGTAGTGGACGTAGACTTGCAAAGTCGAACCACTATAAAATACTTGTCTTGTGGTTGATTGTTGTTGTATAATTTCATTGAAATTTATACTTTTTCTTGTATTTCCAGTCAAATTGAAAAACCGGGACAATCCACTAGTTGCAACCGATTCACCCCCCCCCTCAGGTTGCACCAACAAGATGGTTTTTAATCTTATGTTCCTTTCAAGTCTTAGGTAACTTATTATGCCTTTAGAGAACCTTAACTTGTATTCTTAGAAAGTTATGATAATGAAATATCAATAGCTGTAGTCATTCCTAATATTCTCTACTTAACAAGGTATGTAGTTGACAAAGAGTTAAGAAATGAACAAATTCAAAGAAGGTGACAATTTTTAGAGGGAACGTTTCTTTGGAAAGAGGGATAATAGCAAATTTACCTCTATATAGGGCCACACTCTATCACCACAACCATTGGTATGAGATTTGTCGCGTCTCAGGGATATCTAGCCCAATGCAAGGTCATAAATGCCACATACTACATGTGGTCCAGATATCTTCCTTAATGCCTAGTGTCCTCCTGGTCCAGTATCCTTCTCCACCTAGGAAAGTAATCCTCACAGGATGGCTACCAATAATTGGATTACTATCACATCCACCCAGCCAGTACCCTATATGGAATACCCTAGTGAGTGATCCACAGCGTTGAAGATCAAGTTTAGGGCGATCATATCCCACATAGCACAATAATACAATCAAAAGCAAGAACAAATCACTATATTCAAGTAAATTAAGAATAACAATCAAGAAAGGATCTTAAAAGGATCACAAAAGAATATGAGAGTGCGGAAATAACAAGATACCAATCAAAAGAAAATTGTAGAGTATAGCGAAAATATACTCCACAAACAAAAGCGGAAGGTAGATCAAAAATCTAAAGCAAAGTCTAAGCTATTACAAGAAAAATAAAAGTTTAGAAGAACAAGAGTAAACTAATCAACATCTTCCATTGGCTCTTTTTTTTTCTTCCTTCTAGTCTTCATCTTCTTCACCTTAGGGTTGTGCTCTTGTAACTTCAAGTCAGCTTCTAGCTCACAATCCCATCGGCAAATAAGACAATGCCGGCTGTCGTCAATAGGAGCCGTTAGTGTAGTCCAAACCTCTGTGCTGGTCACACCACTGGTCATGACCTTCTCCAATGATTTTTGGAGTTGAACCATGTAAGGAAGGGTCCTCCGTATCGAAGCACGAGTTCTCTTCCATTACTGCAAAAGCATTTAAAAACATGTCCCCGAAGGGTAAGCTCAAAAGAACTTAGCAACTAGTTCAATCACAATAAACATCTTCACACAATCCATAGCAAACATAAATGCAATGATATGAGACACTGAATGCAAGCATGCTTCAAACTCTATACATGTCGGTATCTGTTGGCAGACATGCTTTAAGTCATAGCACCATACTCCTTTGGGTAGGTCTCAAATCACTCTCCCTCAACCTTCCTGGTATTTTGGGTTCTCCATTGGTAATTGGGTCCTGCATCCTTCCCGGACGTTCCATAGCTCGGGTTTAGGTCACTACTCTCTCACATCACCATTGGTCTGAGTATTGGCACGTGTCCAGGGTTAAAAATTGCCCAATGCAAGTCATCTACTGAGTCACATCTACTTAGGGTTAGATATGTCCATTCCTCACTTTCCGCGATCCTTTCCGGTATCCTTCCCCCTAGAGTCACCATCTCCCCCCAACTACGTAGACTCTTAACCCTATTGGTCATCCACAAATAGTAAATGGGAAGCCCTCATGTCCTCTCACGGGTTTGTTACTAGTCTTGAGTGCCCATAAATCCCCATTGCTGCCATGGGTCACTAAGTCTCAATTCCCCTTCCGATAGGGTCAGATACGACAGGGGTTTCCCTAGCCAAACACTTCTAGACCAAATCCTAAGTATGTCAACCAGTAGTTCGAGAAAGAGTCAAGGGGCACCATAGGTAAGCATCCCATACCTGCTTCATTGGTGTCCAAAGACAGAAACGCCAAAAGAGCATTCCCCATTCCATAACTACAACCTAGGCATTCACATCATATCATAATTCCATACATCACACAATCAAGTCAAAATTCACATTCACATCATTCATGGTCCATTCCAGTATGTAGATCATAATATGAATATGCTATTGTAATTACAGAAATAATATAATGTAAAGAAAGTAAAACAATAATAGCTAAATCATTCATTCAAGTCATATCACAACAAGGCATGTAAATATGCATATTGTGAGTGAACGTACTCACCTCGAATTCTGAATTTGAAACCTTCAATGAGAGATCAGAGAACAAGACCAAAATCACCTAAACAAGTTTAAACAAGCATGTATAGACCATAAGAAACAAATCCAAAAGATTGGAGTTGAAACAGAGACAAAACATGGAAATCTGCTGTGTCACACCTTATCCAACTGAATCTGGTCATGCCCGAATTCCCGTGGGGGTGATACACCGCAAGACCTAGGTTCAGTGACAATTCCATACAACATGTGATATAATAAAATCAAACAGACAAGAATAAATCAAGTTTCTCATATAAAGTTATCAAATTTGAAATAATGATTACAATAATTCATTAATTCATATCGAAAGGTATAACATCAAAGTTTTGAAAAGAAAATATGATAGTTTTATTCGCAGTGGAAAAATAAACTAAACTAATTCCCTAATGGAATCCAACCCCATAAGGACAGTCTTAATACAGACATGAAGCTCCATGCGTGTCCACTTCTTCTTTGGTCACTCTTTCAAGAATATGTCGGCAACGATTCCTCCATTTGGAAGAAGTCCTTATAATCTGCAATATGATCTAACAAAAAGAGACATATAAAAGGGAATGAGTTCAACAGAACTCAGTGATGTCAACTCAACATCATATCATGCATTCATTCACAAGATTCCACACCACACATATAACATGAATATCGATAATGTAATTAATGACAATGATATGATATATGAATGATTATGATATTATGCTCCTAACTCTATCATGAAGTCTCTATGGTAGACAAGCATTAAGTCATACACCAGTCTCTAGGCGGTCTCAGTCACTCTTCCCTCACGGCACTCAAACAAGTCTGTTGGGTTCTCCGCGGTTGTTGGGTATAGTCCTGCCAAGCCATGGTTGGGGATTAGGTCACCACTCTCTCACATCACTATTGGTATAAGATCTGGTGCATGTCAAAGATAATTCTAGGCCCAATGCAAAGTCATACGGTCTCGTACTACATATGGTCTGAATACTTCCCCTATGGCACCAACCAAATCGATTCAGTATCTTTTTCCACCTATGAATGGAATCCTCAACACAAGGCATCTGTTGGATCCCATTCCTTAACCCAGTGGTCATCCACATATAATGGATAGGATGCTCTCCATGTCCTCTAACCAAAGCCAAGTCGCTATGGTATCTCCAACTATAGGTATGGCGCTAGCTAAGCTTGTAATTACTGTAGCTCCCCAAAAGCTCATCTGACCCCAAGGTGGTACGTATCCTGTAAAAGCTGTCACAATCATTAATAGGAAGATTACAACTATGTGGGTGGTGCTTAAACAGATAGAAGGAACCCTGCGAAGGTAACGTATCAACTTATGATATCTAC
This sequence comes from Hakea prostrata, assembly GCF_041222555.1. NCBI lineage: Eukaryota > Viridiplantae > Streptophyta > Magnoliopsida > Proteales > Proteaceae > Hakea > Hakea prostrata. Next base: position 72,516,301 of record NC_142602.1, read on the forward strand.
CCTTGCTTGTTTGGGGTTACCGGTCTTGAGAGCCCAGGAGCCCTTATCTATTATATGCAACCCTAACTCTCTATGATGTTAGTGGGCTTGTTTGGCACATTGGACCCAGCCATTAACATCACGGGTTAACCGGCTTTAATACCCCTGTCAGAAAGGGTAGTAGTACTCGTGAGGTCACCCAATCAAACATTTCTAGACATGCCCTAGGTATGTCAATCAGTGATCAGGGAAAGCGCCAAGGGCACCATTAGAATGCGTCACATATTACATCCACCAATGTCCAATGATAGAAACGCCAAAAGGGCATTCCCCATTCCCCAATCAAAATATAGGCAATCACATAAGGTCACTAGGTCAATGGGTGAACCCACAACCCTAGTTTATAACATAAAATAAAAAGAAAAATTTAATTCAATATCATCCATATATTTTCATATCAATAATTTAATAAAAGAAAAACTTAATCCATTCAATCTCATCCATCTCATAATTCTAATAACACCATGCAAAGGATATTGAAAAATAGAAGACATAATCACAAGATACTGCTAAAGCAAGTCAAGATATCAATAATAAAATTTAACTAACATCATTATACATCTAATATAAGGTTAAGTATATTCCTGACCTTCCAATTAGATTCCTTTCTCCAAAGATCAGTGATTCCTTCCCACAAGAAGGTGACTAAAGATACAAGATACATAAACCTATTCATGCAAGAGAAATAATTACCACAAATTAGAGTCAATTTGGGTTTCAAAGAATATCTCAAAATCTTCCCATGAAAACCCAAATCTGAAAACTAGGTTAAAAATGGTAGTTCTCAATCTCACTAGTGAATGGTCTCTAATTCGCCACCGATTCAAAGTCTAATCAAAACAAAACTTTGGGAAATTCTAGTTGGCAGTAAAAGAATCCTATGGGTACCTTCAATTTGATCCAATTTGACCAAGATAAAAAAGCCCCAAATTGGCTCTCCTAATTCACTCGTGGGTGACCCGGAGAGTCAAAATGCAAAATCTTTCGCAATGAGACAAACCATTACTCTCATACTCAAGGGAAACATTAATACAAAAAAACTATGAGCATCCAAGATATCTAAAACTCTTCATTTTCAAGATCTCACAAAAGACGAGAAGAGAAATACTCACAAAATTGTGTCTAAGAGAAGGATTAAAGAAAACTAACATTTCCTAATGTTGTCGCGAAGACTCGAATCACAAAACACCTTTGGAAGGATGGGAACCGCTCTTCTCCTTGGTTTCTTCTCTTCCCGCAGCCCCAAACTCGTTCTTGCAAAAAGAAATGCTGTTACGGGTGAGTTAAAACATAAAATAGGGCTCAAAAACCCGGAATTCTGTTTTTGGCCCTAAACAGAAAATGGGGTGGGGGTTGGTTCACCCAACTGGTCCATGGTTGGACCCCCAAACAGACTCTGAATTTGGTGATTTTTGGCTTGTTGGAAAAGTTTTTCAACGATCTTCGATTTGATACCTTATTCGTGTCAATCGGATTCTCCATCACCGATCTACAGACGTTCCAAAATCACCCTTTTTACACCATTGTGATTACTCTTCTCTCTTCATTTAAACTCTAGAAGAGTTGTTGAGCCATCACAAGGGTCATCCACCAACATTGGTTTCATTTCCAATCCTTCGGGTTTGACTTGAATGGCTCGCAGTTGTCGCTAACTCGAGGCCCGGGTTCTTGGTCTTGAAACCACGGGTTAAAGGGGGTAGAAATCTGGGGGATTTCACATGCTGTCAGCAACTTGCTTGGTCGATGGTCCTTTGGTTGATGCATCGACCAAGCAGGACAATGTACGGACATAATCTCCAATTTTGATCCGAAACTCGCCGAAACACATTGGAACACTCCGAAATTAATAGGAAAATTCTAAAACAACATACTAAGATTATCTGTGAAGGTTTAAACATCTAATAAGGCCATCAAAATAAAATCCTAATAAAACACCTATTAGGTTAAAACCACGCATCATCGCGGAAATGCTAGAATGAAAAGGGATTCATTCAAAGAGATGAAAAACAGTAGCTCAGTCATAGAAAACCAATAAGAAACAAGTCTAACATAAATTAGAATAGAAAACTATAGTAAGAGTAGATCATGCTATCAATTCTAGATCAAATACATGGAGAAACACCATATGGCTTTAAGGGAGAACATAGAGTGAATGAGGGTTCACTCTAAAACTAAGGAGATCAGAGGTTGGGTCATTACAGTAGTGTAATACCTTCCTCATAATCAAAACAATAAGAAGATACAATAGAGAGAGTAGATCAGAGAAGAAAGAGATTGAATACTAACCTTGAAGAAGGGTAATCAAAGAGGGAATCCTTGGTTGAATGCTTGGGGATCTTCCTTGGCTTGAGGAGGAGGCTCTAGGGTTCTTCCCACATTCTCCACCACTTAAGAGGCAAATTATTTAGGTTTAGACCGAGGTTTCATATATATAGGGATCCAGAATCCAAAATTTCCAAATCTGTTTTCTAGAGCTTCTTTGGTCGATGGGATCGACCAAAGGGTCCCTCTTTTCTAGCTTGCTGAATTTTGGATTTTTAGGGTCAAAACTAACACTTAGGTCTTTAACCAACTTAGGGAAATGTCTGACCTAATTTCCTAGGACCTTCCAAAGCTATCAACATTGAACTCAAGGTTCAACTTCCAGGTCAAACATCATTCATTTCACTTCTTTGTCCAAAAAAAAATAGGGTGTCCAGGTTAGGGTTAGGTGGGATTTCACAATTACACCTATAACTCTATGGTCATCCACATATGATAGAGCGGATGTCTCTCATGTCTCATTGTGGGACAGTTACTGTTGGATGTCTATAAGCCTAACCCTCAACATATGCAATCCTACCATGAATGATATGCCAGTAGGTCTGTGTCTTCTCACGGGATGGTTACAAACTATTGGATGCCCACCAGCGCTATGCTACTATCACAAGTCATTTGGCTTCAATTCTCATGCCAAATGGGTGGTAGCATATCTATGGATCACCTAATCTTGCATCTAGACATTTTAACATGTATAACCAGCAACTACACGCAATACTAAAGGCTACGAGGGCAATGGTCTAAGCCACACCCTTAAGGTATGGTGATAGGCACTCAAGCCCATGCGTTCCCAAAATCACACATTTCAACACCACCACATCGAGTAATTAAGTAATGAACAACAGTATGTAATCATTCCTATTACTTTGCATGACAATCATGTTCACATAGTATATTACAACATATTAATTAAACAAGAACATGTTTTGGAATAATTAAAGAGATAGCATATGAAACAGCTAATCATAAGTACAATTTTCCCCTTACCTGGTTAATGTCCAAAACCTTCTATAAAACTTGGTTTCACCCAAACCAATACTCTAACAAGTCTTCAATAGGTTCTATTAACATGTTCATATAATTATATTTAAGGTTTAGAGACAATTCAACCAAATCAATCTTCAAAACAGAGTTAGAAAGAGGGCCAGTTGGTTGGGCCACATCTTTGATCTCCCATCTTTGGTGATTTTGGGGTGATCCCAAATGTAAATCATGTCTCTGAAACACCAACTAACATCTCTAATAAGAAAGTTTAAGAAACCCTAGTTCTATATTAGATATGAAAGTAAGGAAATCCTTCTTTGGAAGAATATGCCATTGGAAAAGATGTTGATCTTATTCGTCTTGCGTGATCTGACTGGGATAAATTGGAAATGAAGGTTTCCCAACCAAATCAGAATTTTAGCAAAGTTTTCCCCCAAAATAACTCTTGGTTTAATAGAAAAGAAAAGAATGGAATTAGTTTTCTTACCTTCAAGATCCGAAATCTAACGAAGTCACATGGTTTTATCCGCGAAAGTGCATTCTCTTGCTCCCATATGTGATCTCTGACCTTTTCCAAGTCTTTCGGCCTTTTGGTAATATAATAATAACAAAATTCAATGTTTAAAACCTTAGATAGGGGTTCCGGAAGTGAAAATCCCGAAACTACCCATACAATTCCAACCGACTAGCTAGGGTGGCGATTAGTTGGTCAATCAATTGCTTGGAGGGACCGCCACCTAGTACCTTGCAATACGAAGGTGGTTTGCCTCCCCAGTTGATCCAAAACATTGATACAAGCCTAGGGAGCAATTTAAAGGCTCTTATTTAGGTTAAGGCATCTCCCAACTTTGTTACTAGTGAGCTAAAAATCCACCAGCCCAAACAATTTGGGTTCTTGTTGGATCTTCTTCCAGTTCCCAACAAAGCGACAATATCACCATCTTCATCATCCAAATCCTTGGGTTCTGGAGCCAAACCAATGGTTTCAAGTTGGATGGCCCATAACTTCTTCCCATTAGATGCTCGGGTTCTCAGACTTGTAATTAAGGTTCCCGGTTAGGATCCTAGGGGTTATCACAAGTTAGAAGGAATGACTCTATAGAGCATGGGGAATGAATTGCCATGTTTTAAGGGGTGGGTGACCCTAGGCTGCCATACAAGATGAGTACTGTTCATACCTGAAAATGAATAAGCACTCTTTGTCGATCGTTGGCTTTTATGAAATTATGCTCAAGTTTGTTGGCTTCTCGATGTTTAATTATACAACCTCCCACTTCAATACCTTTATCTCGATATAATCAAATTAGGAAATTGGCCACAAATTTCTCTTGGGATGCTAATCAAACAAGTATAAAATTCATTACATATCTTGGCACCAGCTTTGTCAACATAAAGATAATGGAGGTCTCAGATTTAGAGATCTGACTTTATATAATAAAGCCCTTCTTGCGAAGGTGGCCTGGTGACTTTTAAGCTGTAATTCTCATTCTATCAAGGTCATTTACTTGCCTAAAAAGGGACTTTCTTGAGGCCCTTTTCAGATCCAACCCATCATGGGCTGGATTAGTATAACTAAGGGACATGAAGCTTTGAAAGCCAGCTTGTTTTGAGATGTTTGAAAAGGTAATTTCACCAATATTTGGATTGAGAATTGGCTCCCTAGTTCAGTTGACTTAAAAAATTACCTACCCTCCGATGGAAGTTGTTCCTACTATGCTAGTTTCTAAACTTATCGATCTGGAGATTATTGATCAATACTTTATCCATCAAATAGAGATGGTATTTGTTGAATTCACCTCTCACTATTTGGAAGAGAAGAGAAGTCAGTTTGGGAAGCTAACAAGTTCGGATTGTTCTCTCTTAAGAGTATATATACAAACTCTTAAGTGATAAATGGACCACTAAAGAGACAGCAAAAGCTTCTCATGCATCTTGCAACTGGTGATTGATGGTTTTGAAACCAGTATGATTGAATATTTAGAACGATAGAAGGAATATCTAATATGTTTTATTAAAGTGAGCAAGTATTTAAGTACAATAATATAGTGAAAATATCTACTCGATCAACTCTCACCCCCTCCGTCCGTCTTGTCTCCACTCGCGGCTTGTTTCTCTTCCCCGTCCCATCTAATCTTCTCTTGTTTGTGTTTGTTGCTTTTGTTTTGTTCCTTTCTTGTTGCTTTCCTCTCTTCTTTTTTCTTCCTTTGTCGCGTTCTTCTCTGTGTCTTTTGGCCTGTTTGTCTTTTTCTTCCTTTCCTTTCCTTTCTTTTTTTTTTCTTCTTCGTTCTGTTTTTGGTGTCTGTTTTTCGTTTTTTCTTTTGTTGGGCCGTCTTTTTTCTTTGCCCCCTCGGCGTCTCTTTTTTCCCCTCTTTTCTCTTTTTTCTGGTTCTCCGTTTTTCCTTGTTTTGTTTCTCTTCTTCCCCTGGTTTTCTTGTGTCCGCTCGGCTTGTTTCCTCCTTCTTTGTTGCCTGTTGTCGGTCGTCCCCTGTTGTTCTCTTTCTCCTTCCTGGTCTTGCTTTGTGTGGCTTTTTTGGTGTTGTTTCCCTTCCCTGTCCTTCGGCTGTCTCCTTTTCCCTTTGCGCTCTTGCGTCCTGCTCTGTGCCTTTTGCCTTGTCTCTTTCTCCCCCTTTGTCCTTTTTCTCTGCGGTGCCCGGTCCTTGCCTTGGCTTGTTTCCTGCCTTTGTCGGCTTGTTCCTTCCTGTTCGCTCTTTTGGGGCTCCCGTCCCTTTTGGTTTCCTGTCCTGGTTTTCGCTCTTTGTTTGTTGGCCTGTGTCCTCCCCTTGGCATATTCCTTCGCTGCTCGTGGACTTTTCCCTTTACCTGGCTCGTTCGTCCGTCCCCGCGTCCTTTTTGCCCCTTGATACTTGCTTCCGGACTCCTGTCCTTGCTTCGTTCGCCCTTTTGGGGTGTTCGCTTCGTGTCCCTTTGCGCCTGTCGCATTCCTTCTCTTTCCCCATCCTTTGCGCCTTTTCGGGTTTTTCTACTGCCTTCCTCGTACTCTTCCTTTGCTTGTTCCCGTATTCTGTTCTCTACCCGTGTTCGTTTTCGGTCGTCCCTCTTTGTTTGTCCCTCGACTGTTTGGCACTGGTTCTTGTTCTTTACGCATCACCCGCCGGTGGGTCCGCCCGCCCTGTTCTTTGGGTCTGGTGTCCTCCTTCTTGCCTCCCTAACTTTAGGTCTCCGCGTCTCATCTTGGTCGTCCCCCTTTTCGCTCGCTCTCCCGTGTGTCCTTCGCTTTCCCCTCCCTTGCGGTCTTCTCCTTTCCCTGGTTGGGTTCCTTGTTTCCTCGTCTTGGGGCTTGCTTTTCTCCCCCTTTGCGCTGCCTTTGCCCTCCTGTGTTCTCCCCTTCCTCTCTTCTCCGTCCTTGCTCTGCGTGGCGTCTCTCTGTCTTTGTCCGTCCTCCTTTCTTGGTTTGTACCCTTGTCCTCCTTCTCCCCTGGTTGCCTCTGCTTGGCTGTGTCTTCCCTTTGCTTTCTTTGTGGTTTTCTCCTTCTGCGATTACCAACACATCAGTTAGGAGCTACCTCCCTGGACCTACCACCAATCCCTATTCCTCCCATGGGCGCATCCGCCTCCGTCCTCCCCGTTCCTTCGAGCACCGGGATCGTGTGGCGGCGCCCCCCTTCTTCCTTTCCTCGGGTTGGCGAGCATTCAAATGAGCTCTGTTAGCAATAAACCAAGATCCGTATTGTTCCCCCCGTAAAATCATTCCATGATTCTCCGCCCCTCCTTGGAACAAGATCTTCGTCAGCCGTCTGCCCCTCTCCCTTTGATTTGGTTCCCACCCTCCTATTGAACCCTTTTAGATCGATTCTTCTTTAGACTCGATGCAACACCGATTATCCCCATCCGGCTCGCCTTTTGTGTGGTACTCTCCAGTATCATCCCCGTGGCTTCTTGCTTCCTCCAGGTTTGCGCCCTTCGGAGATTCCTGACGACGCCTCCTTCCTGAGATCATTCCTCGGGGTCCTCTCCGATTGTAGCTTGTTTTATGGAGAGAGCGCCTTCCCCCGTTGTCTTGGGCAGCGCCTCCTGCTGGTCGCCGGCGGCCTTCCCCTGTTTCTCCTTCGCGAACCCTGTTTGTCCTGCTTTCTCTGACCTCCGCTAACCCGCTCGGGCGCGCTCCTCTCTTTCCCGTCTCACTTTTCTTCCTCTCTTTGGCCCCCTTTCTTGCTGTTTGTTCCCTTCGCTTCTGTGACTGACTGGCTGTGTTTCGGCCATCTCTTGCTTTGATCTTTAGGACATCGGGTTCGTGTTGTTCTTTGCCCCCTCCGTCCTCCCTCCCTGCCTCCTGTGGGTTCTTTGTTTTTGTCTTGTTTTTGTCTGTGTGTGTGTTTCTCCTCCTCCCCCGACAATGAAATCCTCCTAGAGATTAGGAGCCTTGTGTGGAGAATTTGTTCTAATGGGCTTGCCAACTCATTGGCTTTCAACAAAGGCAAATCTTAGTCAGTGGGTAGTGCCCTTGTTGTGGTGATAAAGAGGAAAACATCTCTTCCATTGCGAGTTCACTCGACCAATTTGGTTTGGTAGTTGCTTAAGTTATAAGGTTCCTCAAGGTAATAGTCTGGTATGTCCTCTTCGGACGAAAAGCTAGAGTATTTTATTATTTCTTGGTAAACGTTTATTCTGTGGTACCTCAATCCCTTTCCTTCTTCTTGCTGCTAGATATCTCATTTGTACACATCTTCTCTATGTTTCCCGACCCTCGAATGAGTTACAGACAAAGTTCGAAAAGATCAAATCTTTGATGATTCCATCTATATGAATGAGTTTTGAACTTCTGGATAGATATTCTACATCTGAACATAATTCTTTTGGATCTCTCACAGTGATCCCTTATCTAGTACACAAATGTAGAACCCAAATAGTTTTATCAAAGTTTTCTCAACAAGGCTGTGATGAATTTAAGTCTTTGGCCTCACTAGACCTCCCCTATTAAGGCAATGCCCTCAACTAACACGATTACCTATAGTCCCCCTCGAATTGGTTTATTTGAAGTCAAATTGTGATGCTTCTCTCCCGTCAAAGAGTGAGAAAGGTGCCATGGGTTTAGTTATTAGAAATCATCGAGGCTATTTATAAACCATTCAAGATGGTGGATATCCAGATTTGGTGAAGTCAATGCCATTAGAGAAGGGCTCCTTGAGGCTATATATCAGAATGTTATTATTTAACAATTGTGGAGAGCAATAACAAGGAAGTAGTCTCCTACCTCTAGGATTTGTTGTAAACCCTTTGCTTTACCGGTTAGAGCACTAATTGAGGACATAACCCATCTTGTTTCTTACTATGATATATGCTCTTTTAATTATATTCTAAACCAAGCCAATAGCTTGGGCTGGTGCCTTGGCTAGGAGGTCCCAGTTTGTTTCAGGAAGGACGTACTGTTTGATCTAAATCCAACCCCTATTTCTCAGTGTCTTGCACTAATTACATAAGCTCCTCCCATGTTTTGCATTAGATCTTTTTGAGAGAGGGGAAAAAAAGAAAAAGAAAAGGAAACTAAAACAATGTAATAAATACTTCACATTATGGGGAGAGGGTTGTTCATGCCTATACCCGTGAGAACCACTTTGAAAAGCAAACCTTCCAAGTAGATCCCCAAACTTGTCGATGATAATTACATGTTAACAGTTTTAGTGTAGTTACCATTTTACCTCAGTTAATGAATACATTTGAAAACCTAATGTGAAAGGGTAATATGACAACTTAACCACCTATATTCTATGATCAATCTCATCGACCTTGCTTCTGATAACAGAATCATAATAAGCTTTATATCTCCTCATAAGCATTCTCTCCTTTTCTCACTTTCTCTCAACTTTGCAAGTCTCATAGGCTTATAGCCATGTTCCCATATCCATTCCTTATACCATAAAATGCCATGAACAACAAGCTACGTACTGTCTAGGTGCATGGATTAGGGCATGATGATGTAGGTGGAGGTCCCAAAATGGCCAATGATGTAGGTCCCAATTTCTTGAATCCTCTTCTCTTTAATAGCACATAAATTGAATTCAATAAATTTTCAGTATTGAGAATACATTTGTGCCCTAATGCCATGATTGAGCAATCAATAGATCATCCCACATAAGGACTAGCAAGGAAGTGGAAAACCTTATAGTCATGGAGGTGGAAGCATGGAGCTTAGATGTACAGACGGTCTGGAAAAGTGATGGTTCTTGGAGGGATAATTGGTTAAGGATAAGGACAAGGTGGGGGGGGGGGTCAGAAGAGGGTCACCGGTTACCTTTAGAAAGAATGGCGAAATGCATGTCGATCACCAAGATATTTGTCCATTGGTAGAAGAAAGGAAAGAAGAAGGCAGATAACAGGATATTTGGGACCTTTTAACATATATGAGGTATTATAGTCGTATTAAAAATAATTTTGAATTTCGATTTTAAGCATATATATAAATGGTCATTAACAATGTTAAGTATGGGAGTCTCTTTTCAGGGTTTGCTATTCTAGGGTCTTAGGTCCATGGGGTGCAGGTAAAAAAAATTTGAAATATAACATGTTAGTGTTGAAGATAATATTAGTTGAAGAAAACAAGAGAGAAGAAGAGAGAGAGAGAGAGTCTAAGTGTGCGTATGAAAGAGCACATAAAATAATAATCACATTGGTTTACAATGAATTAGTACATAGCTTTATATAGAAACAAAGTTCCTCTTCATAGTGTTCTTGGAGTCCTTCTCTGTATAGTTCTAGGAGTTCTTGTGGCTGTGGTGCTAGGACTCTAGTGTTTTAGATTACACAAAATATTAATTAGAAGTTTGTACCAATCAGTATCTCCTTTGGTTTGCTTAGTTTCTTTGTGAGTACCAATTGTAGAGTTCTTCTTGTATGTAATAACTGGTGTTTGATCAGTTGTGGGACTTCTAACATCAGTAGAACTCTTGGAAGTTTGATCAGTTGTGGAACTTCTAACAGCGGTGGAACTCTTGGAAGCAATCCTAGCTGCATATGCTTGAGATGAAGTGGCGGCTAGGATGTTGGTTGATTTTTCAAATATATCCTTAATATGCCCCCTCAAACTCAAGGGAGGTGAAGTGACCTTGAGGTTGGCCAGTAAGGTGCTGAAACGTGGAGTAGATAGCGGCTTGGTGAAGATATCAGCAAGTTGATCCTTAGTAGATAGGAAACGAACATGAAGATCTCCTTTGGCAACCTTATCACGAACAAAGTGGAAGTCAATCTCGACATGTTTGGTAAGAGCGTGAAAGGCATGATTTGCAGTGAGATAGGTGGCACTAATTTTATCACACCAGAGTACAAGATCAGCACTTAGAAATATATGAAGCTCGTGAAGTAGAGATTGTAGCCAAGTGAACTTAGCTGCAGCATTAGCAAGAGCTCGATATTTAGATTCTATACTGGAGCAAGCAACAATGGATTGTTTTTTAGAGCTCCAAGAGACAATGTTTGGCCCTAAGAAGATAGCATAACCACTGGTAGACTTACGATCATCAGGGCAGCCAGTCCAATTAGCACCAGAAAGGCGGTTTAAGTCATATCAGAGGATTTGTTGATGACTATTCCATGAGAGAGTGTACCCTTTAAGTACTGCAGAATCCTTTTGATAGCAGACCAATGATCAAGAGTTGGACTTTGCATAAACTGGTAGACCTTGTTGACTACAAACTGTATGTTAGGACGAGTCATAGTAGCATTGTCACACCCCACCCGCCGGTCTCGGTTACCTGCCCAACAACCCGTGGAAGTGAACTGTCATAGGATCCACGATCTTACCATCAATAATAATAAATGCAAATAATAGATAATTATGAGCAAGAATAAGCGCAATAATAAATAAAAGAATTACAGGAGTCCAAATACTCCAATAAAATAATAAAGAAAAGAATCAATGATCAAAAGAATAATGAGTTCAGTAGAAGCAATTCAAAAAGACTAAATAAGTTTCTTTCCGGTTTCTTTTTCTTTAACTAAAAATTGGTCTTCTAATTTAGCAAGAAAAGGGTCTCCAGTTCTTCTCCATACAATCGGCAAAATGTCTGGCAACCTGCCTCTTCCATCCATCAATGGGTGCCATAAGCGCACTCCATGCACTCATAGGAGCTCCCACACAAGCTATCTCCATCTCCCAGTGACGGTGCCACATCTTCTTCATATAAGAAGGGTCTTTCATACGGATCATTTTCAACTTCCAACGTTGGGCCACCATCTGTGTAGTTTATATAATACATACACAAAAAGAAGTGAGTTCTAACGAACTCAATGAGGATAACATAATTCTCATCCATATGTCAACATAATCAGCAATGCATATATGATATGTATGATATGCAAAAGTATGAATGCTACTAAGATCTAACTGTGCAAGTCTCTACCATGCTTTAAGATATACACCAACCCTCCTCTGGGTAGGTCTAGTCACTCTGATCCCTCACGCACTGGATACCTCTGTTGGGATCCTGGGTAAAGGGGTAAGTCTACACCTGGCTCACAAACCATAGTTGGGGTTTAAGTCAACACTCTCTTACCACGACCATTGGCATGAGTACTGACACATGTCGGGGTTTCTAATCCAATGCAAGTCATAATGGTAACACACTACATGATGTCCAGATACTTCTCCTATGGCACCAACCAACTCGGTTCAGTATCCTTCGCAACCTAGGAATGAGAACCCTCACGGACTGGCTACCGCTATTGGACTCTACTCCTTAACCCTATGGTCATCCACATATTGTTGGGGTGGAAAGCTCTCATGACTCCTCACAACACCTGATCTGCTCCTTGGACATCCATGAGCCCAACCCTAACATATGCAACCTTACCATTGCATGAACAACAATGGACCACTGAATCTCCGCATGAACTGGTTACCGCTGTAGGATGAATCAGAGTCACATCACCATTGTCACGGGTCATCTGGTTTCAATTCCCCTACCAAGGGTAGTAGTATGTGGGGTACCTAGCCATGCAACTCTAGAATCTCCCTAAGTATGTCATCCAATAGTCATGATAGGACTAGATGCATCAATGAGCATATGTCCCATTCCACAACCCTCTGATATCTCAAGCCAAGATATCCAAATGGAATACCCTTTCCATCAGAACCACAATCCACCAATCATCATCATACCACAATCATAATTGATAAAGTACATACAAGAACATTACGAACAATAGGTATACAATAAGATCAACATGCTTATTACAATTACAGCAAGATATGCTATTAAAGAGTAGTAAAGAAGGACACTGATCTAGCATGTTCAAGTCATTGCATAATTATATCTTTACCTTAATATAATTAGAAGCTCTTTAAAATGCAATCCACAAACAATTATAAGACTTTTAGTAGAAACAGAGAACACCTATGAACAGGGTTACAAGACCATATAAGTCAAATGAGTCAAACAAACCAATAGCCAAATGCCACATACTTACTGTGACCTAGCTGGTCGCTAGGGCCGGTCGCTTGGCTCAAGCAACCACCTTGAGCAACCACCCCAAAAATAGTAAGTTTCCAATCCGAAACTCAGGCTTTTGATCATCCGATTTCAATCCGGTTTTGGAGTGATCTCAATTTGAATTTTGAACTAAACACTTCTATAATCAAGGGGTAAAACAAAACCCTAAAATTAATGCATATCTGGCACCCAAAATCCTCCCCTTGATTAGATCCATCCTTTTCACGAAAGCAGGGTTTCGTTTTAAGACAGGATCTTATCAAGAACATTAAAAAGGGGATACTGCAATAAGAGGATCATGAACAACCAAAGAGGGAACTACACTACACTATTCAATAGTTGAAGAAAGAGACTCGAGTGAATGGGGATTCACTTACCTCAATCAGATCAGTAAGTGTCACACCCCACCTGTCGATCTCGATTACCCGCCCGACAACCCGTGGGAGTGAACCATCACAGGATCCACGATCTTACCATCAATAATAATAAATGCAAGTAATAGACAATTATGAGCAAGAATAAGTGCAATAATTAATAGAAAGATTAAAGAAGTCCAAATACTACAATAAAAATAATAAAGGAAAGAATCAAGGATCAAAACGAATAATGAGTTCAATGGAAGCAATCAAAATAAATCAAATAATCTTCCTTCCAATTTCTTTCTCTAAAGCTAAGAACTAGTCTTCTAACTTAGCAAGGAAAGGGGTTCTCTAGTTCTTCTCCATACGATCAGAAAAATGTCTGGCAACTCGTCTCCTCCGTCCATCAATGGGTGCTATAAGCGCACTCTATGCACTCGCAGGAGCTCCCACATAAGCTATCTCCATCTCCCACTGACGGTGCCACATCTTCTTCATACGAGAAGGCTCCTTCATGGGGTACCAATCCAATATCCGTCGTATGGCCTCCATCTGTACAGACTAATATAACATGGAAATAAAGGAATGAGTTCTGATGAACTCAGTAAGGATAACATAATTCTCATTCATATGTCAACAAAATCAACAATGCATATATGATATGTATGATATGCAGAAGTACGAATGCTACTAAGATCTAACTGGGCAAGTCTCTAACAATTGACATGCTTTAAGATATACACCAGTCCTCATTTGGGTAGGTCTAGTCACTCCGATCCCTCACACTGGATACCTCTGTTGGGATCCTGGGTAAAGGGGTAAGTCCGCACCTGGCTCACAAACCATGGTTGGGGTTTAAGTCAGCACTCTCTTACCATGACCATTGGCATGAGTACTGGCGCATGTCGGGTTTTCTAATCCAATGCAAGTCATAATGGTAACACACTACATGAAGTCCAGATACATCCCCTATGGCACCAACCAACTCGGTTCAGATCCTTCGCAACCTATGAATGAGAACCCTCATGGACTGGCTACCGCTATTGGACTCCACTCCCTAACCCTATGGTCATCCACATATTGTTGGAGTGGAAAGCTCTCATGACTCCTCACGACACTCGGTCCGCTCCTTGGACGTCCATGAGCCTAACCCTAACATATGCAACCCTACCATTGCATGAACAACAGTGGACCACTAAGTCTCCGCACGGACTGGTTACCGTTGTAGGATGAAATAGTCACATCACCATCGTCAGGGGTCATCCGGCTTCAATTCTACTATCGAAAGGGTAGTTGTATGTGGGGTACCAAGCCATGCAACTCTAGACTCTCCCTAGGTATGTCATCCAGTAGTTATGATAGTGTTGGAGGCATCAGTGAGCATGTGTCCCATACCATAGCCCTCTGATATCTCAAGCCAAGATATCCCAATGGAATAACATTTCCATCAGAACCAAAATACACCATTCATAATCATACCACAACCATAATTGATAAAGTATATACAAAGACATTACAAACAACATGTATACAATAGGATCAACATGCTTATTACAGTTACAACAAGATATACTATTAAAGAACAATTAAGAAAGACATTGATTTAGCATGTTCAAGTCATTGCATAAAGATAAGCTTGTATATCCTTACCTATAATTAAGTAGAACTCCTTTAAAATGCAATCCACAAACAATTATAAGACTTTTAGTAGAAATAGAGAACACCTATAAACAGGGTTACAAGATTATAGAAGTCAAATGAGTTAAATAGACCAATAGCCAAAAGCCACATACTTACTGGAAACCAGCCGGTTGCTTGGGTCAAGCGACGACCACCACTAGTGACCGCCCCAAAAACATAATACTTTCAATCCGAAACTCAGGCTTTTGATCATCCGATTTCAATCCATTTTTGGGATGATCTCAATCCGAATTTCGAACCTAACATACCCGTAACCAAGGGGTAACACGAAACCTAAAAATTAACGTAGGTCAGTCATCCAAAATCTTCCCCTTGATTGGATCCATCATTTTCACGAAAGCAGGGTTTTGTTTTCGGACAAGATCTCATCAAGAACATTGGAAAGAGAGCTACAACTAACCAATTGGGTAACCACTAACAACATGGGGATGGGTTTGAAGTCCTCTATATACTAGCATACTATCATTGTAGTTTCCCCCTTGTTTGGTACCCTTTTGAACCACCAAATTCGGTTTTATATTCTAAAATCTTTGATTTTGTAGGCCACTGTCTCTGTTGGTCGACTCATTGGTCGACTGAGGCAGTTGACCAATCAATCGACCGATGAGGACAGTAACCTCATATTTGGTCTGTTTTGGATGTTTTGATATCTTTCCTTCTAGGTATCTTTCCTAATATGTTATATATACTTGTTTAGGACTTTCTTTCCAAGTTTAGACAACGTCTTACTTAATTTCCCAAGATCCTTTGCGAGTTAGATAAGGTAAGGATGGTTATTTCCTTAATTACATAGATTGCATGATCTAGTTTCTATATTTGAATCTCTTTGATTTATTTCCTTAATTAGATTCTTACACTAATATACTATTGATGCAACTACCTTGATTACAGTAGCATTATTTGTTTATGCTAATTAGTTCATGTATGATTTACTTACCTATTGTATACAAGTTGGATGTTGTTATTGATTTCTTTCCATATAAGAAGTTACCATATATGTGATATGATGGAATTATGTTTGTGTATGATTAAGTATGGTTTGGAAAGGGGAGGTGTCCTTTTGACACTTCTGTCCTTGGACAACTACGGGAATATTATGGGATGTTTCCGGAGATGCCCTTTGGATACCTTCCTAAGACTGTTGGATGACATATTTAGGGTTGTCTAGTAGTGTTTGGCTAGGATGTCCTGTTGTGTCAGACCCTAATCGGAGGGGTATTGAGACTGAACGACCCGTGGTAGCAATGGGGATTCATGGGCACTCAAGCCCGGTAGCCAACCCGTGAGAGGACAAGAATCACATTGTGGGGGCCATTTATTGGTAGAGTTGCATATGGATAGACTTGGGCTCACGGGCGCTCAAGACCGGTAACCAACCCATGAGGGGACGTGAGAGCTTCCTGTTTACCATATGTGGATGACCTATTGGGTTGATGAGTCCGTAGTCAGGGAGTATGAGGACTCTAGTGTGAAGGATACCGGAAAGGATTGCTAGGGGCGAGGAATGGAAGTATCTGGATCTGACTTGATGTAACTAAGTAGGAGACTTGCATTTGGCTAGGCTTGACCCTGACATGCGCCAGTACTTAGACCAATGGTGATGTGAGAGAGAGGTGACTTAACCCCTAGCCATGGAATGTCCCAAGGGATGAAGGACCCATTACCAAATGATGATGGTTGATTGAGACTTTCCTAAAGAAGTACGGTGCTATGACTTAAAGCATGTCTACCAATAGAGACCAACATATAGAGTTAGAATCATAATGCATCATGTGTTTCATATCATATAGCATCTTACTCTACTTTGAAATCCTACTATTTATGTTACTATGGATTAATTGCCTTACTGAGTTTCTTTGAAACTCACTCCTTTTTGTACAATATCTTTTGTTAGATTACTCTACAAGTACTAATGACTACGAAGGTCAATATGAGGAAGCGCAAATTGAAGAAGCGTACTTTACACAAGGTGTTGGCAACCATGAAGATTACATTGAGGACTCCTCGAGTGGTCTTACTTGTTACCAGGATTAGCCCTATTGTGGAGTGGGAACGTCTAAGCGTCATTGATGAAGTCTATGTTTATGAAGACGTTCTTTATAAAGTAGAAAAGACTCTAGCTTAGTTTGTTTTATCTTTCTTTCTTGTCTTTAGAACCAGTTTTAATCTTTCTTTTGACTTGCGATCTACTTTTCCGCTGATTGGTAGAGTGGGATTCCGCCTCACTTTACTTTATGATTTAGATTCATTGATTGTCTTTCGTACTCTAATGATATATGATTTATTCTTTCCTTATTTGGATCTCTCATTTATACTTTGCACATTGATTATTTATGTTCATGATTATGTTATTGTTTATGTGGGAGGTTGATTACCTCGATACTTGATCTTCGGGGTTGTGGATCACACACTCGGGTATGCCAGGTAGGGTACCGGCTGGGTGGATGTGACAAATGGAGGGGTCCAAGATCTTTGACGGCAAAGACAGAGGCAATAGCAGTCATAAATTTTGATAGTAACATTTCAAAACTACCAGTAACAATGATGTCATCCACATAAATTAAGATAAAAAGTGATCCAAAAATACCATGATAAATGAAAAGAGAAGTGTCAGTTTTAGAACCAATAAAGCCAATTTCCAGTAGGAAGGAACTAAGACGATCAAACCAAGTATGAGGGGCTTGTTTGAGACCATAGAGATATCTGCGAAGGCGACAAACATAATCAAGATGAAGAGGGTCAGCAAACCCTGGTGGCTGTTTCATATAGACTATTTCATTTAGAAAGCCAGGGAGAAAGGCATTTTGGATGTCAAGTTGGTGAATAGGCCAAGAGTGGGAAACAACTAAAGATAGAACCAGGCGGATAGTAGTGGGTTTGACAACAGGGCTAAAGGTTTCATTGTAGTCAAGACCCTCTTGTTGATTGAACCCTTTTGCCACTAAGCAGGCTTTGTGTCTTTCAATAGAACCATCAACCTGCCTTTTAATTCGAAACACCTACTTGCAATCTATAACATTTGTCTAAGGAAAAGGAGGGACAAGAGACCAAGTGCCATTCTTTATTAGGGCATTAAATTCATCATTCATAGCTGTTTGCCAGTGAGGGTATTTGTTGACAGTAGTGAAAGAGGTAGGCTCAAGTTGGGTATCATCAGAGATGGATGTAAGTAGGGCTTTGGGTGGACGGTGGGCTTTGGAGCGAGTTACCGTGGGATGAGTGTTAAGAGAAGTGGTTGGAGGAGTTGGGGAAGTAGATGGATGGTGAGGATCATAAGGGAGATCAATAACAGGATCCAAAGAAGGAGAAGAGGATAAGGATGAGGTGGAGGGGTGGGGCCCAAGGGGAGGTGATTCAAGTAGGGGTGGGGATGGGAGTGGTGAGTCTTTAGGGGAGGGGATTAGGCTAGGGGAAGAAATAGGGGTTAGGTGGGGAGGGGAGGGGAGTTGTGGTCTTCTAGGAGAGTTGATTTGGCCAAGGGTGTGGGTGGGGTTGGGGGGACTGGAGGAGGAGGAGATGGAGGAGGAGAAGGAAACACAGGAGGAGGTCCAAGAAGAGAAGGTAAAGGTGGTTGAGAGTGATGGGTAATTGCAGTGAATGATGGTTGGTGAAAAGGAAACTGTTTTTCATAAAAAAAAAAACATGGCGGGAAGATAAGAGTTTATTTGTTTGAGGATTGAAGCAACGATACCCATGGTGACGAGGATTGAAACCAAGAAAAACATGCATGCTAGAGCAAAACTCTAGCTTGTGTTTGTTGTAAGGACGAAGGTAAGGGTAGCATGCACAACCAAAACCTCTTAAGGAGGCATAATCCGGATGGATTGGGGTGAGACATTGCCCAAAACAAGGGTAGGAGTCCTATTTATAAGAAATACTGCAGTTTCAAAGGCATGGTTCCAAAATTTTCTAGGGCAAGAAGAATAAGCTAACAAGGTAAGGCTAGTTTCAACAATATGGCGATGACGACGCTTGACAACCCCATTTTTCTCATGAGTGCGAGGACAAGGGAGGTGATGATCAATCCCACAAGAAGTGGGAAAGGTAGACATAGGGCGATATTCGCCACCCCAATCACTTTAAAAGTGTTTAATCCGTTTGGAAAATAAATTTTCAACAAGTAATTTAAACCGTTGAAGAATCCCAACAACCTCAGACTTCAAATGCATAGGATACAACCGAGTGTACTTACTAAAGGCATCCATAAAAATAACATAGTACCAAAAACCATCAATAGAAGCAATAGGAGAGGGTCCCCATACATCCGAATAAATCAAGTCCAAATGGGCTTTAGAGGTTGAAGTAGAAGAGGAGAAGGGGAGTTTATGACTCTTTCCTTTTTGACAAGCATCACACAAAAACTGAATTTTCTCAGAAGTGACAGGTAATCTAAATTGAGAAACAAGACGGTGAAGTAATTTAAAGGCAGGATGGCCAAGTCTGGAGTGCCATTGGGAGACAGAGGCGAGTTCACCAATGAAAGCTTGGGGAGAGAAGTTGCCTAAGGGCCTCTGGTAAAGTCCATTCCTAACGATTCCCTGGAGAAGACAAGCCCCTGTTGCTCGATCCTTCACATAAAACAAGTTAGGATGAAACTCAAAGATAGCATTATTGTCACAAGTAAACTTGGAAACTGATAAAAGGTTCTTTTGAATGGAGGGAACATGAAGAACGTTATTGAGGGAAACATGATAGAGTTGTGTAGGGAGAGAAAAAGTATCAGTGTGAGTGATTGGCAAGCCTGTACCGTTACCTACCAGAACCTGATCCGAACCAGTGTAAGGGTGAGCCAATTGAAGATTGTCAAGGGCATTGGTGATATGATGTGTAGCCCTAGAGTCAGGATACCAAGTGTTTTCTGTATGAGGGCCTCCAGAGAGTTCGAAAACATGGACGAGAGGGGGGGGAGCATTGGTTGTACCTTGAATAGCATGATTGTAGCATTGATAACAATCACGAGCTTTATGGCCGTGACGATCACAAATTTGGCAAGTAATGAGAGATGATTGTTGTTGTTTGTAACCACTAGCGGAGGGTGGAGTGGCAAGACGAGGAGGATGATAGTTAGAAGAACGTCCACAAGAAACTTTACCTCTGTAGTGCGATCGACCCCTAAAGGGAGGATGATAATTGCGAGCTATACTAGTTTGAGCCAGATTAGCCAAAGGAAAAGAGGAGTCATAGGCTAAGTCATCGTTAAGACTAATTTCTTGAGTGAGTAACATTCATTTTAACTCCGCAAAAGTGACAAGGATGCCACAAGTTGTAATAGAAGTAACAAAGACTGAATAATTAGGACCCAATCCATTGAGAACATGAAGACAAATATCATCATCTGAAACAGTCTTATCGGCAGCCGCAAGTTGACCGGTAGTATGCTTAATACGAAGAAGATAATCATGAATCATACTATTATCATGTTTCATGTTTTGTAATTGAAGGCTAAATTGCATAATCTTTGCTATAGAAGGTGTAGCATAGGTAGATAAAGATGAAGCTAGACTGTTCCGCCGGTAGTACATCCAACAATTTGAGCATGGACAGATTATGTGAGTGATGCAATAAGCTAACACATGAGAAGTTAGTCCTGAAGAATCCATGAATTGTAGGCAGGATTCGGTGTGCATACAGGAATGGAGTCTTTTTCAACGACTGTAGTTGTAGGAGGACAGATGGAGGAGCCATCCACAAGAGAAAATAAGTCATTAAGTCTTCATGAGAGGAACAAGTTGCAACCTCCATAGTAAGTAATTGCTATCGGTGAGCTTGATGGTCAAGAGACTGTTGAGAGAGGGAAGCGAAGTGGGGGGGGAAGAAAAAAACCTGGTGCTCTGATGCCATGTTGAAGATAATATTAGTTGAAGAAAACAAGAGAGAGAGAGAGAGAGAGAGAGAGAGAGAGAGAGAGAGAGAGAGAGAGAGAGAGAGAGAGAGAGAGAGAGAGAGAGAGTCGTCTGAGTGTGCGTATGAAAGAGCACGGAAAATAATAATCACATTGATTTACGGAAAATAGTACATAGCTTTATATAGAAACAGAGTCCCTCTTCATAGTATTCTTGGAGTATTTCTCTGTATAGTTCTAGGAGTTTTGTGATTGTGGTGTTAGGACTCTAGTGTTTTATATTACATAAAATATTGATTAGGAGTTTGTACCAATCAGTATCTCCTTTGGGTTGTCTAGTGTCTTTGTGAGTGCCAATTGTAAAGTTCTTTTTGTATGTAATAACTGGTGTTTGATTAGCTGTAGGACTTCTAACATCAGTAGAACTCTTGAAAGTTTGATCAGTTGTGAAACTTCTAACAGCAGTGGAACTCTCGGAAACAATCTTAGTCATCGTATATACTTGAGATGAAGTAGCGACTAGGATGTTGGTTGATTTTCCAGATATATCCTTAATAGTTAGTAGGTCCCACCTAATATCTTGATTTATCTAAGGATGCAATTAATATTGGGGTAACTCATTGGGGTTGATAATTTTTTCAATATACTTTTATTTATTAAAAATGCAAAAGATTGAAGCCAAACACTATTATTAATCCATCACACATCGGCACCTTCTTATCGCATAATGTGAGATGTGCCGTTCATAGCGGAGAGTCATTAATGACACGTTTATTTTTTCAAATCACTCGCTACCTCTGCCTTAGGCTAAAAATCTGTCTTTTTTTCCTATTTCCCCCTTTTCTCATAGTTTTCCTTCCTTTCTTTCTTTGTTTTAAAAAGTAAAGCATAAAACGGTTAGTATGTATACATCTCTCGTCTTTCTTTCTTTTAAACTTCCTCTTAACCCTTAATAGTAGGTTTAGAATTTTGATTTCTTCTTATTTTTTCCCCCTGTTCTGATATCATCAAAAAAAACATACAACCGTACACCATAAATTTTATTTCTTCTGGGTAGGTTTCTTTCTTCTCTGCTGCTTATGTATTTGTTCGTATTCATATCAAATACTATATAATACAAGACCATGGAATATACAACAGAAACAAAAATATCAGTTTGATGGGTTTTGTCTTTCATGAGATGTCAACCCAGTAGGATGTGAATTTGTGATAATGGTGGCATTCTAAAAGTTGGAATGACTGGCACCAGGTTATTTGAAAACTCTATAGACTTAATGGGTTCGTCAGTGTGAAGAGATATAAATACAAGTTATTATTATATGTCAGTAATGAACAGAGTTATGGCGATGGCTGGTAAAGCCGTAAGCAGAACCTCTGCTTCTGTCATGGAGTTATTTGAGGGTCTCTTCCTCTCTTTCAAAAGCTTGATTGAAATAGGGCATTGCAGAAATTAGCCTATAAGGGCCATTCATGGCTGTTGTGCCAGTTTTGTCGTATGATGGAGGTTTCTCGAGTTCTGAATTTCTTTATAGTTACAAGGTGTTTGGATGGTTCTTCTTCTGCGTCATTAGCTTCATGGGTATTTGTTTTTTCTTTCTCCTCTGTTACTCTTTTCTTTTCTGGATCCCTTGAGATTCCCATATTAGCTTATGTAATAAATGCTCTATGCTGGTGTTGGTTCATGATTTTGGTTTTGCGGGTTTTGTGCTTGCTTTACTGGGTTACTTTGCACTTTATAATCTTACAATTTTGTGGTTTGCTTATTTCTCCATCGAGTTCATTGGTTTGGGCTTCGCTTCTGATTTTGCATGCAATAGTTGTAACCGTTTGGTTTTCTACTTATTAATCCTTTGTCTTTTTTTTCTTTCTCTTCCTTGATTTTTGACAGTTACAAGGCTTAAAACCCGCAAAAGTTTTACTAGGAACAGTTTATGGAAAACTTGGTTGAGAGAGGAAGAGGAACAGAGGATCAGGGCACGAGTTGTCGAAGAGATTTGGCAATGGTGTCATCTTCTTCTGGATGTTATGCGAAGCCATTACCGATTAAAGAGGGACCTTCCACATCCCGTCCATATCCTCCACCGGTTGCCAAGTACCAGGATGTTGTAGCAGACAGAAAGCTTTTCATGGACTCGCTCGAGAAGCTTCATTCTACCATGGGAACTAAGTATATGTAAGGCTTATTTTTTGATTTTATTAGACTTTTTTTTTTCAAATATAGACTCTAATTTCTGCTTGTACTTCTTATAATTTTTGATTTTATTAGACCTTTTTTTTCCTTTCAAATATACTCCAATTTCTGCTTGTACTTCT
This sequence comes from Hakea prostrata, assembly GCF_041222555.1. Classification (NCBI taxonomy): domain Eukaryota; kingdom Viridiplantae; phylum Streptophyta; class Magnoliopsida; order Proteales; family Proteaceae; genus Hakea; species Hakea prostrata. Next base: position 72,539,301 of record NC_142602.1, read on the forward strand.
TATTTGAAACAACATCAATGTATGAAATGGTCGATTGTTGGTTGTATTCTTCAAATTGTAGATATGTTAAAACAAACACTGAGAAACAAGAAGAAACGAAACATCGCAAAAATGACCCAATTTTACATGGTTCGCATTAATGTGACTCGCTTTATCCACAGGCGAAGCTGTAGATTATTCATAGTCTAATAGGAGAAAAATACAATAGAGATCTCTCAAGGACACCTTGGCACTGATACCCTATCATGACAATCCTATAACTACTACTACTTGTTCTTGCTTACACCAAAAGATGGTAAAACTCTGTAATGCTCCTTCAAATCAGTTGGACCATTGCCATGCCTTTGGTAACACCGCCGACCTTGTAAAAAATTCCAATTAATTGCGTCCAGGAATTGTTGGAGCAGGCCAATCTTCGAGACACACATAACAATTATTCCACAGGCGAAGCTGAAGATGATTCAGAATGTACTGACAGAAAAATTAATAAAGATCACAGCATTGATAGAAAACTCATCTCAAAACCCTAACACAAAACCCCCAAACCACTTCTTTTTATTGCTTACACAACAAGACAGTAAGACTTTGTCATGCTCCTTCGAGTTATTTGAACTTTGAACCATCTCACATGCCTCTGGTTCCATCTACCATCACAGGCCTTGGAAAAATATCCAATGGAGTTGTCTCAAAAGTTGTTGAGACACACATAACAATACTTCCATGAGTGAAGTTGAAGATGATTCACAATGTAATAGGAGAAAAAGCAAAAAGAGATCTCTCAAGAACACTTACGCAGCACATATCACAAAATAGGACAAAAATAATTGGAGATCTCTCAAGAACACTTAACATGGGACAGATAGAACTCTCTTCTCAAAACCCTACATGAGAACCCCAATTGGACCTTGAAGTTGGGTTGAACAGTCATCCATGCCCTCTGGTATCATCTCAGGCATCAGAAGAAGTCTCTTTCTGAGTTGCCCCAAAATTCATTGAGCAGGCCAATTTTCAGATGCACATAAGAAGATACTACTGTTTTTGGTCTCATGAAGAATATTAATTTATTATGGACACCAAGGCTGGAGATTTGTATTTCTGTACGGTTTGCCTTATAATCAACACTTTTATATAAAGATTTGTTGATATTGCCAACTTGGTGCTCCTCATGCAAATAAGCTATATATTTTGGTATAAGTAGCTCACGTAAGACCCTCAGAGGATTGCGTTAACAAGTTCTCCCATGAGAATTTAGAGAGTAGAAGGTGGCAAGCCTCTATGTCAGAGATTTCATGGCTGGCTTGAAAACCCTTGATGTACGTCTGAACATGTGGCTATCCTTTTAGTCTCTTGAACCGCTCTTGATTCCTGTTGTCTTACCAATCACGTGAAATATTAACTGATAAGGAAACAAATAATGCTTATTAGTGCTAGTTTTTTGTCTGTAGGTGCTGAAGTTCCATATCTTTTGATGTCATGGGGCATAAATAGGAAAACCCTTGATGTACGTCTGAACATGTGGCTATCCTTTTAGTCTATTAATGGTTAATATAATATGTATGGATTCTGATACTTGTTTCAAGCCAAACAGGGTTACTATATCATGTTTTTATTATTAAATACTCTGTATTAGGATGCATTTCCTTGGCTAGCTTGGTTGCAGCTACTTGTTCATTTTCATTATTGTTTTACAAAGAAGCTTGTCAACCATGATTTCACTAAGCGTGCGGATAACTTTTGGCTGTAAAGAATGGAAAAGTTTCTTTCTTTGTTGGATGCAAATTTTATATTAGGAGTTCCATGGGTCCCCTGGAGATCTGTTTTGTTAGTGAATCTGAATTTATTATTAATTTTTTCTTTCACCAAAGGATGGAAACTTTCAGGCTGTTAAGTTTATTTTGTGATGGTAGGTGCTCGTATAAATAGAACTCATGCTTCCTCCTATTTCCACGGAATGAGGCATTTGAGTGCAACCTGTTGTATTTTTCATTCAAAATTTCCTCCTGTTTCCTTTTTTCTTCTTGGTTGATATCATCATCTGCTGTTATGTTAGTTTTTTTAGCATCATTCATGAACATGTTTGTAGATTAGTTAGTGAAACTTTTGTGACATGTGTATGTAAGTCACTTGAGCATGATCTAACTTATTGACCCATAATTACATTCTTGCCCTATTTTGGCTAAGGGCTTGGGATGACCTAACTGAGCTCTATGTTGAGTCATTTTATGTAAGACCTGATCCTTAGTTTTGATTTCTGTGTGACAAAAATCCTGAGCTTTCACCATTTGATGAAGAGAGCAGCCCCAACAATGCTGTGGGGGGAAATTGGCTGGTGCAACATTGATTTGATTTCACTATGTCTTTGGCCTCTTGGCCTTTCTCACCCCCTAACCTTAATCTTTTTTTCAGATGGAGCCAGAGATCACCCATTCTTATTGGAGGGAAGCGTTGTTTGTTTAGATGAATGGTGAACCTGATGGATGCTTCTTCAGTCTTCTTTATTGTATTGCATGAAGCTTGGTGTGCATTGTATTGTTTTGCTTGTGTCTTTTGGCTTGGATGGGTGCTTCTTCTTTATTGTATTGCATGAAGCTTGATGTGCATTGTATTGCATGAAGCTTGATGTGCATTGTATTGCTTGTGTCTTTTGGCTTGCTGAATTAATGCAATTTCCTCAAGTGAACAAAAAGTGAAATGTGCATTGGGTTCTGTGTTTTTCTCTTCATTTATTCTTCCATTTTTCTTAGAAAGTAATATGGCATCTCAAATTGTTGATTAAAAATTGTTATTTTTTATTAACACATTATATAAATGAGTTCTTTGGCAGAAGAAGCTAGGAATGAATGCTTCACTATGTAAACTGTTCTTGATAAATTATTTTAGTGAGTTGTTGGAAACTTGGAACTTGCTTTTGTGCTATTGACATTTTCATTGCTTTCATGGGATTGTGATTTCAGGATTCCGACAATAGGTGGCAGAGAGCTAGATTTACATCACCTCTTTGTAGAGGTGACTTCACGAGGGGGTCTCGGACAGGTTAGATGAAGCAACTCTATAACATGCTTATTTCCTCTTTATCATTGGTCCTACTTGGTTACTTGTTCGTGTCAATTATTATATATTAATGTGGAAAGAGGGTGCGTTGGGAAACAGTGAAAAATAAATTCTCTAATCATACTACCTCAGTGATCAAAGCTTCATGCTGGTGATGTAACGCAGGTTCTGGGTTAGCCTTCAGGATCTTTCTTTACTTAGAACAAGCTAATAAATGGGCTAATAATGAGGTTAGGATTATCAATGGGACGGTTTGGGTGTGGTTTTGGGATGATTGGAAAATTATGGGTTCTCCTATGGGATGGTTTTGGGGAGGAATTTTCTCTAAGTTTAGGTTAACCAAAACCTTGAATGGGCTGGAGAATTGTGTATCTTTGGTATGGGAGGTTTTGGGGTTTTAACAAACTTCAAGATAGGCTGGTTGATTGAGATAAATTGGGGTTTTAACTAACCCTAAAGGGTAGGACCTTGGAGGGAAAACAATTCAACTTGTGGAACGGATGGGGTAAGGGTTTAACAATTTGGAAAATGGGGGACGGGGAAGATCGTGATTAGGTATGGGATGGGTTCTTGGAAGTCTTCAAGAATCTTGACCTTCCCTCACACTTTGTTTTCTTTTCCTTCTTCTTTCATTCTTTTCTTTTCCTTCCTTTCTTTCTTTTCTGTTTTTCTTTCTTCCTCTGATGCTGCCACAAGATCAAGAAGGGGCAAGAAGGCAGGGAGGGAGATGGGGAGGGGCTGGAAGGGAGCTGTGGGGTAAGAGAGGATGGGATGGAGGGGGGGGGTGAAGGGCTGCTGCCGCAAGGGAGAAGAGGTGTGGGGAAGAGGTTTCTGCTACTGCAAGAAAGGGGGAGGGGTGGGGGTTCCTTGTGCTGGCTAGGGAAGAAGAGAGAGGGGCTGGAATAGGAGGGGAAGGGGCTGCAAGGCACTTACTGGTTTAGGGATGCTGCTGTAGCCTCGAGTTGAAGAAGGTGATCACCAAGAACAATACTGAAAATTTCAGAAACTCCTCGAACTTCTCAGCCCAGGTCGTGTGGTAGCTTCCCACACTTCTATTAATCTTCAACAGTCCTTACATGGAGGTGGGGGGCTAAAAATTTGCCTTACATTGGAGGGAAAAGACTTTGACTTAAATAAGAAAACCAAATTGGACTCAACTAGGGAATCCTTTATAGATTAGGATCCCCATTACAACTCAATAAATAATTAACAACTTAACTAATAACCAGGACCACTAAGATAATAAGGAAAATAAAATTATTTAAAAGTAATCTTGGCAAATAGATTCCAACTAGGAGTCTCACATAGACTAGGATTCTTAATTGTCTTAACCATGACATAATCAATTAAAGGAAATAAAATAGATCTAGACTCTTCATGAGGCAAGGAATCTCATTGGACTTAAGGGGCATAAAAAATGACCAAAATACCCCTTACGGCATTTGGCCAGCCCTGGTTGTCGCATGCCCAGGGGCTTTTTTGGGCCTCCATGGGCCTGCTGCCTGGTTACATCAGCTGGTGTACATTGTATGCAAAAACAAAACCATTTGGAAGGAGATTAGTTTCCTTGAACCCCACAAGCATTGATGTAGATTGTAGCATGATGTGATGCAGTGAAAGTTATTGTTAGTGAGTTACTATTCACATGAATGGTAACCGAGTGGGGTTATATTATTATTGGAGTTCTATTTTTACCCCCTAGTTTATGTTTGAGTTGTACTCTTAGTTGGGAATCCTGATCAAAGTTTACTTTCTCTCTCTCTCTCTCTCTCTCTCTCTCTCTCTCTCTCTCTCTCTCTCTCTCTCTCTCTGTGTAGAGTCTTAGTAAAAAACTGGTTACTGTTAATGCGAATGATAACCCTAGCTCTACTTTAAATCCATTACTGACACCATGTAAGTGAATAGTTGTCCTAATTCTACTTTGATTTGTGATTTTTATTTCTTATGGCTTGCCATTTGAGGCTATCAATAGAGTTGTATTTTCTCAAGAGAGCCCGCGAAACATTGGTTAGCTTTGAGAGAGTTTTTCATTCTCCCAATCCCCTTCCATTGAATTCTTCAGCTTAGGTCTACATTGTTAAGCATGGGTTCGTGAGTATAATAGGTAGCTAATTAATTTAGTTTTATTTAGAATTTGTTTAGAGCTGATCTGAATTGTTTGGGTTAGTTTGAAATTAGCTTGGGATCCTAGTTTATTTTAAAGTAAGTTAGCTATCCTAAGTTAGAAGTCTGTTTCATTGTCTATTTCTAAGTCTTGAGTCAAGAGCTACCATACTAGGAGTTATATTATATGACTGTTTGACCGGTAAAAATACCCATTCGATGGATGAATATTGTAGAACAAATTATTAGTAATTTGGCTTATGCAACTTGATGGATTAATATTGTAGACCTGATTATTAGTAATAATTTGGCTTGTGCAACTTGGTTGCTGCCTATTCCTTTCTCTGGAAACCTCTTGGTGTTAAAAATCCAGTTCCTTGCTGGTTCAAAGTCTAGGAGATTGTGGGTGCTAGGTGTTAAAAGTCTAATTCCTTTCTTTGATTGTGGAAACAATCTACTACGAAAAGATCACCAATTCTAATAGGTTGGGAAGCTTGTACTTGGTAAGAAGGTCTCATCTGAGCGGCTGAGCCATCTCTCCTGCTTCCCTTTTTCCGTTTTTGTAAAGTACTCTGATAAAAACTACCCACAGCCTAGACCTACCATTAGTATCCATCCATAACCCACCCCACAGCCTTCTCACATCATCCCCTTTTTCCTACCAGGAGTATGCACAAATTTACCATCCAAGATCCAAGGGTTTAATTCAGTTCCCCAAGATAGCCAAATTTCAAAATTAGATCTACATCAATCTAACCATCAGATTTTCCTACAACTTGGAGCATCATCCCCCAAGTTTCCTCTTCATCTCCACCCATCTGTAGGATCTTCTGATCCATCAAGCTGTACATTCACCCCATGGAAACCAACATTATTTTTGACCCTTTAAACACTGTGTTGAAGAAATCATTATTTATTTATTTATTTTTATTATGGTTGCATTCAAACTTGACTCCTTATACTATAGCCACATCCCATCAAGCCAAACTTTAGGCCTAACCATTACCCAACGAATTTCAGGAAACCTATTCTTCCCTCCCTGTTTGAGTTGATTCTTGTTAGAGAGTGAATACTATATTAGAAAAACTAATAAGGGTTAAGAAATAGGGGTAATAAAGGAAATTAGGGTAGGAAACATAGGAAAGATCTCGTGGGTTTTGTTTCTTTCCTTTTTTGTAAATGTGATCTTCCTATAATAAATAAAGAAAGCTCTGATCTTCCTATAATAAAGAAAGAAAGCTCTCGAGGATTCTCACATCGAGAGTGAGAACTCTCAAATCTTTTTCTCATTTTTCTCTTCCTTCTCATTCTCGACTCCTCCTTCTGTTTGATTCACATGGTACCAAAGCCTGCTTGCTATTCAAACTATCAAATTCCAAGTTGTATTAGTTCAGAAAACCCCTGCAACACTTAAAGAAACTTCGCAGCTTGGTTTCTGAAGACTTAATAGTTTTTGTTTGAAGGGGGGGCAGCACCTTACGCTGGTTTCTGGATATTGTTATGGAGTAAGAAGTTTCTAAACTTCTATTTTTGTTTGAAGACTTTAAGCCACAACTTCTGGATTTGAGGTTAGTAGTTGGTTTCTGAACTTTTTATATATTAGGAGATTTATCTGGTGATTGCTCTACAATTTCGAGCTCTCTGTTTAAACCAGCAGTTGCACTGCTACAATTTTTCTGCAAATTTGTTCTGTTGGAAGATTGGATATTGGTCCTAAGATATTCTAGTTTGATTTTTCTGGGTCTGCAACAGTGATTGGTCTGTTGTGGGTTGGCTACTGGTTCTGCAGTTTTTCTGGGTTGATTTTCTTATGAGAGCAATTCTGGAAAAAGAAAAAGAAAAAAGGCATTCTCTAAACCAGTTGGTTAGGAGGCTTGCCTCAGATTCTGTTCTTCTACTGCGAGTATATTCTGCTACTGAGAAGAAGTTATTTATAGTTGGAAACTGCTGTGAGGATCAGTTCTTTTTTTTTTAATTTTTTTTAATTTTTTGGTAGAAGTTGGGAGGATCAGTTTTGTTATTGAAGAATCTTGGGGAAATTTACCTCTTTGTTGATGCCATTATATTTCAGACTTGAAGTCTTTTTTTGAGAAATTATTTCTGAAGTACTGGTAGTTGCTGCTTATTTCTTACTGCTGCTGACTTGTTTCTAGTTGAAATAAAGCGTCTCTTGACGAGACTAAGGAAAGATTAGGGCAGTATGTATACATCTGAAATTAAGTCTGAGGCCAAAAGTACTATTGCTGAAATCATGACAACAACATCCCATCGTATTTCAGAACAAAAACTTGAAGGGACTGTTAATTTCCATCAGTGGAAAAAAATAGTCAATGTTGTGTTGACTGGTCGTGGGCAGCAAGACCATCTCACTGTGTCAACTGGGAATGATACATGGAAGACTATAGATGCTCAAATTCTAGGACAGATGCTGAATCTATGGAGAGAAATATTGTTGACTTGGTTACGCATATTGACACAGTGAAGGAGTTACGTGATTACCTGAACATTCTATATTCTGGACGTAACAACCTCTGCCACATCTATGAGGTTTCACAGGAATTCTTTAGGGTTGATAGGAAGGGTAGACTTTTAACCCAATATTTGCAGACTTTAAGAAAAAATGTGTGAAGAAATGAATGCTATCCTACCCATTTCATCTGATGTAGTTGAAATGCAAAATCGGTGGGAATTTATGGGAGGACTTGGGAAAGAATTTTACTCAGTTAGAGCATAGATTCTAGAGGGGAGATAAGGTACTGTCACTATCTGAAACATTTTCTTGAGTGCTTCGGATGTCTAAAGAAAACTCACATGAGTCCTGCCCCACCAATAATTGTGCCTTAGCATCTTTACTCCAAACCATAGCTTTAGAGGAGGGTCAGGAACTGGAGCTACTTCTTGGTGTGGGGGTGGAGGATCAAGAAGAACCCCCAATACTCAGGGATCTACTGATTCTGCTAGGTTTGTCTGGACTTGTTATCACTGTGGTCGTACAAGACATATATAGAGGTTTTGTTGGAAGCTTCATGACAAGCCCCTTAGGTTGCTAACACTGCATCATCTGAGTCATCTACTATTGCCACTTCACAGTTAGATGGGAAGACTATGAAAATGTTTGATGAAGTATATATTCGCTACACCCAGTTCTAGGCACTTTAGTCTCAGCCACCCACTGCTGTCTAATGCTACAGCTTGTGTGTCTACCTCCCCTCCTTGGATCATTGACTTAGGAGTGTCTAATCATATGACCTGAGTCTCAGGTAACATTTCATCCTTTTGCCCTTTCTCTCTGTTGCGACCCTTGCTAATGGTTCCCATGCTAATGTTAAAGGAATAGGAACTGTCTGTCTCACCCCCACCTTATCTTTATCTTCTGTCTTATATTTACCTTCGCCGATCCGATGGCAGAGAATCTTGAAAAACTCAAGTTTCCCTTTAACTTATTATCTGTTCATAAGTTAACCATCACTTACGACTGTTTTGTTACTTTTTTCCCTGGTTATTGAGTTTTTTAGGATCTTACGACGAAGAGGACAAGTGATAGAGGCGGTGAGTTGGGAGGGCTGTACTTGTTTATTCCTCTGTTGAATGTTTGAGCATGTCTACCCCTCACCAAATTCACTGTCGTTTGGGTCATTCTTCATTAGATGGTTTGAAAATTTTGGATAAATGTTTTGTTCAACTTCTTCTTTACCTTGTGAGTCTTGTCAGTTTGGAGGCTTCATCGTGTAAACTGTCCTCAAATTAATAGTAGGTAGACAAACCTTTTTCTCTTGTTCATTCTGATATTTGGGAACCATGTCCTATTACTTCTACTTTAGGTTTTCAATATTTTGTTACTTTTGTTGATGCTTATTCAAGAGTTATGTGGATATATATAATATAATAAAAAGTCATTTTGAATTGTTTTGTGGCTGAAATTCATGCACAATTGGGCTAGTTATCAAAGTTCTTCGAAGTGGCAATGCCAAAGAATATTTCCCCTCTCCTTTTAATGCATTTATGACATAAAATGGCATTCTTCATCAATCCTTTGATGTCGACACCCCACAATAGAATGGTGTGTTAGATTAGAAGAATTGCCATTTGATGGTAGTCACCCGCTAGTTATTGTTTGAAATGCGGGTCCCCAAATCTTTTTATGCTGATGCTATCCTGACTGCTTGTTATCTTATTAACAGGATGCCCTCATCAATTTTGAAAGGTGGTATCCCATATTCCTTATTGTTTCCTAGTAGTCCTTTATATGAGTTGCCTCTTCCTGTATTTGTGAGTGTTTGTTTTGTTTGGGACCAGCGTTTAGGTTTGTCTAAGCTTGACCCAAAAGTCCTTAGGTGCATGTTGTTAAGAGATCAACTACAGTCTATTGTACTTTTGTTGGAGGAAACCTTGTGTCTTGGAAGAATAAGAAGCAGTTAGTGGTTGCTCGACCTAGTACAGAATTAGAGGCCTTAGCACTTGTCACTTGTGAGTTGATGTGGATTAAGCTTTTTTTGGGAGGGTCTTGGTTTTGACTAGGAATCACCTATGTCTCTTTGGTGTGATAACCAGGCTGCCATCCATATAGCAACAAATCTTGTTTTTCACAAGCGAACAAAGCATATTTAAGTAGACTGTCACTTTGTTTGTGAGAAATTACAGCAAGGACTGATTTCCATTCATCATGTTCAAACAGGAGAGCAGTTGAACATCTTTGGGGGTTGAAAGAGTGAATTATATTTGTAACAAGCTGGGAATGTTTGATGTTAATTCTCCAGCTTGAGGGGGGAGTGTTAGAGAGTAAATGCCATATTAGAAAAGGTAATAAGGGTTAAGTAATAGGGGTAATAAGGAAAATTAGGGATCCCAATGACAGTTTGGAGTCCATATTGGACTCAATCATGGATTTTAATTTCTTTCTTTTTTTGTAATTGTGATCTTCCTATAATAAAGTAAGAAAGCTCTCAAGGATTCTCACATCGAAGTGAGAACTCTCAAATCTTTTCTCTCATTCTTCTCTTCCTTCTCATTCTCGACTCCTCCTCCTTTTCTTGTTCAGTTCACAGTTCTGAATAACGATCTTGGCGCCCTCATTCATTTGAGGCTACGTTAAGGGGAAAAGGTGACTTGGTACAGCAGTAACCAAGTTCTCAGGCAGCGACACACCTGCTCGAATGGAGAAGCAGCATCATCATCCATCCAGAAACTTGAAGATCTGGGAGGACTGACAACATTCTTCAGAGATCATCTTCTGTAGTAGCAGCAGTTCTCAAGTTCCAGCAAATGTGGATTGAACCAGAGAAGAAGAAAATTGAAGGGTCAAGAAAATAGCTGTGGGGATAAAGGTATTGCAGCTCTCTCAACGAGGTTCCTTATCTCTAGAAGTCAAGATCAGTAGCAAGGCCCTAGCGTTTCTTATCACTGAAAAATGGACAAGAGTGAAGGTAGCTGTAGAGAAAAGTTTCATTGTAAACTTCATGGGGAGGGCACAGCCTATTACATATTTATAGAGCACTAGTGCTTTCTTCAAAGATTAGAAAGTACTTTTTCTAAAACTTAATTAAAAACTTACATGAGAATAGAAAGTACTCTCTCTTTAAGCCTTTTAGATCTCCTTGCTATATCTTGTGGATCCCATCTTGAGTTTGCACATGCAAATTCTCAGATGATCCTGGCGGCTGTAGTAGGCTCCATGATTATGTTCAGGAGCCCTTTTAATAAATGATACTCAAAAGACCAGATTGCCCTTCACTTAAAACTTGAACTACTAATTATTTGAAAGACTATTATGCCCCCATGATCTTGGATTTGGGAAACACACAACTCTTTGGTTCAGCCCATGGTTGTTAGGCCCTCTGGCCCAAGGATTTAGCCTTTTTCCAATATTTCTTGCCAAACAGCTTGGAATCTGCATCACCCAACTGTGCCTATTCCACTCCATAGCATCTTCTAGTTGCTGGCCATTCTCTGCCACAGCTCAATTGCCACTTCAATTAATCAAGCTGCTTTTTAAGGTCGTCCACAATTGTTTGTCCTCAACCTAATTGTTCTTCTCCTAGTTTTTGTCTTTCTCCAAACACCCTTTACAAACCCCTTAAAACCTACAAAGAACTATCTGACAATCAGGAATATTATCATTTTTGGATCTAGTCACCTTCACAGTCCTAGAAAAACTCCATCCATGCTGCATCTCATTCTGACCATTATTACCTTAGATTTTGTTCATCGTGTTCTTTCCTGAAACCCAGAATTCAAACCCTAATTTGCTGCTATTTCTATTGCCGCTGTATTTCACCGTCAAAACATTATGAAACCTGTACTGTTAGATTCCCCATCGTTCACTTGACATAACCCTACCATCAAACCTTAGGTTGTACGGAACCCTAAGCCTTGTTTTGACCTAACTGAACTTACCAGTTCATAACAGATCCTTGTTACTGGCTTCTAGTTGGATCCCTTCCAATCTGAAACTACATCAAGTGCATTGCCTTTTGGGGAAAACTTATCTTTTCTACTACTGAGCAACAGAGGAACCCTTCTTATAATCTTATCTGCAACAGTCGTACAAATGTTGGAATAGATGGCCTCCTTCACTCATCGCCTCCTTATATCAAAATTTTGCTTTACTTTTGTGTGAAGAGGAAAACAGACAATAACAATTTACTAGGGTTGAGAAAACCCTAGTAAATATAAGTGGGTGTGGAACGTTAAGAGAGAGGGGAGTGAAACATGGAGGGAGGGACTTGAATGGCTATATATAAACTATTCCTGCCCCTCGTTTGTCTAATTAGATGAAACTCTTTTTAAGTTTTGCTCCATTTGGACCAAGTGGTCGCCATCCGGTTCAAGTCTTTGGGAATTGTCTCTCTGTGAAGCAGTTTTAAGAATGCATAAATTTTGACCCTCCCAGACCCTGCAATGGTGTGAGTCTTGTTCATTGGGTATGCCTTTAAACTCACTCTAGACTTTCCTCATTAATGATTACCTATCTCATGGATATGAATCATATGAATCAGAGTTTATAGAGATGAACTGCCTGTTTTATTAATTGAGGTTGGGAGGGTGCCAGGCTTTTGTTTGCTCATAGATGCAGGAAAATCACTACCCTGTCCCCATGAAATGGAATACCCACCTGGTTGGATGCTTCCCATGCTTGTGCAGGGACCATGCAGAAAGTGGATAAGATGGTTTGATCTAATGACCACGTGAATGGGTTCACCAGAAATGAGATCTCTTTCTGTATTATATTTCTGAAGACCAGTTGATTATTAGCCAAACTATTCTGGAAAAGGCCTTTGTAATGACCTGGTGGTGGGTTAAACTGTTCAGTCAGCCTGCTTCTGTCAGTTTATGCCTCGACAATTGTGATAGTATTCCTACCTCTAATTTGTGGGACACTGAATACTTCTTTTTAGTTATTCAATCTAAATTGTGAACACAATCTTGGTGCAGTGGTCAGATTCCTAACCACCATTTTCTGTTAAGTGCAACATCCCTATCTTAATAGGACTGTGAAAAGTAATTTCTGTATTCAGCTTCTTATCTCTTTACTATTTGTTCTCTACTTTTCTTGCCAACACACATACTTCTTTTTTTTTTTTTTTTTTTTTGGGGGGGGGGGGGGGATTTGTTTGGTTGGGGGCTTTAATACAGAATCAGCTTTATTAGTGGTTATGATCATTTTGTTTCTGTGTCACTGAGGGTCCTCCTGATGATCCCGAATCAAACCTAGTTGCAGCTCATGATGTTTTTTTCACATTGGGTTAGGTTTGCTACAGTAAGACATAAAGTAAATTTAGCCTTAACTGTTTGTTGACTGGATTACTTTGCAATTTGATAAGGATTTAACTGAAACCCATTCATTTCTTTGTTTTTGGATGTGAATTTTATGCTTACTATTCTTTAGTTCCTTTGAACTGCCCTGCTCTGTTACTAGTGTGGTTGTCCTGCTATCTAGGAACCTGGACATTTGAGGGTCCCTGGAAGCTAGGAGACTCCAACAAAGTGGCTGAGTCATCTGGATGCCCTTAGCATCTCATTAACAACAACATTTTCCAATCAAAACTTGGTGATTTTTTTTGTGCTTCTTTAATGTGGTACACTTCAAAACATGTACTAATCTAGCTTGGCAATTAGGTTTTGCTTAGTAGAGGGGAAAAAAATTCTAAGGAAAATTAGATGACCTCTGCCCGATATGGGATTTCAATGGAATAGGATGTGACAAACCTACAATTAAGGTTGAGTGAGTGGAAAGAAATGGCAAAGAAGGATAACTAGATGAAACTTGCCCAGTATGACATTCTTTTCAAGAAAATATAGTTGTCTCATTTTATAGATACTTATTGCCTCTCCAAACAATACAGGTCATTAGAGACAGGAGATGGAAAGAAGTAACTGCTGTTTTCAATTTTCCCGCCACAGCTACAAATGCATCTTTTGTCCTGCGCAAGTACTACATTTCCCTGCTTCATCACTATGAGCAGATCTACTTATTTGGAGCCCAGGATTGGACCTCACCCCCTGCTGGTGAGTGTGTTGAACATCTGGTGCCTTTGTAAATGTTTAGGTCTTTACTTTTATACTATTAATCCTGGGAAAGAAAGGGGAAAATGTGTGTGCTAATTCTACAATGATGTATGGAAAATGTGTTGCAGTTCCATTGCATTCTCCAATTCCCATGCCAGTTCCACCTCGAGGGCCAGTAGAATCAGTGCTACCGTCAGCTGAAATGCAAACAAGTGTTAGCGTAAAACGGAGGAAAAGTACTGGGGAGTTCCTGCCAGGTGGTTTGTTCATTTCTTATACATCTCAAAGTTTATGAAGGACTTCAACCGTCTCCTTATGCATATTAGCTTTCTTGTTTTCAAATGCCATGTCCTTGTTCAAAATTTCTAATTATTTCCTCCCTCTTGTGGCTGCAGCAAGTCCATCACCGCCAACACTTTGCCCTGTTGTTGGGGTCATTGATGGAAAGTTTGAACATGGCTATCTTGTTAGTGTCATGGTTGGCACTCAACAGCTGAAAGGTGTGCTGTATCATGCCAATGAACTCTCAGTTGGCCAAGTGCCACAATATCCTGGTTTCCTTGCCAATAATAGTGGCATGGATGCTGCTGGGACTGGCACACGCCGTCGTAGGCGTCGGAAGAAATCAGAAATAAGAAGGCGAGACCCTGCACACCCAAAACTTAACAGAAGTGGCTATAACTTCTTCTTTGCTGAGCAACATGCTAGGCTGAAACTACTCCACCCTGGAAAGGACAGAGAAATAAGTAAGATGATTGGTGAATTGTGGAACAAACTAACAGAGCCTGAGAAAGCTGTAAGAAAAAAGCATTCTCTGTCTTCTGTTTCTAATTACGTCTGTTAAATATTGAAGTTCAAAAGCACTTGGTTCTTTTTTTCTGATTTAATATGGATTTCAGGTTTACCAAGAGAAAGGCGTTAAAGATAAAGAGAGGTACATAAGTGAGATGGTGGTATACAGGGAGAGACAGAGAACTGGAGGAGTTATCAGTGATGCTGTTCCAATCCAGCAGCGGCTTGCAGGACCAGATGTAGCAATGGTGGAAGTGGATCCAAATGTAGAAGCTGAAGAAGGAGACTCCCTTCAAACAATTGAGACAGACACTAGTTCTGGACTGTCTGATTCTGGAGAGGAGAAAACTGCAGACAAGGATTTGGAGATTGAAAAATCTCATGTGGAAGGAAATGGATCTGAATCTGCCAGTGAAGTTCCAGGGGTGAAAATGGAGGAAGAGGATATAGAGTTGCAGAACAAGGATCAGAATATAGATAAGGACATCTCGGGTTTGGATAATGTTTCAGGCTCCATGAAGGAAGATCAACTAGCTAGTGAAGGACATTGATCCGATGAACGACTGGTATTATTCTTGAAAAGGTTTCAGCTCCGGTCATTCATCATTTTAGGTGCTTTTATGGAATCAGGTCATTGTTCCTCTAATTTGTAAGTGACAAAGCAGTAGAATGTTTGTGATCTAATATTCAGTAATACCATTTGTCTACCTTCGGTGTGCTCTTGTTGTTCATTGCGATATGTTTTCAATTATTCTAAATTTTCATTGAATTTTTCTTTTTCCTACTTTATGATATACTGTTTTGCCATCAAAACCAGTCCTTATGAGGGATCAAATTGTCACTCCATCCCCTTGCTAGCTTTCCCTTTATAGAAAAAGAAAGGAATAGAAGAGGAGTTGATGGGTGACTCAAACTCTTCCCATTGACACTTTTTTTTTTCTTTTCTTTTTTGGGTAGGGACTTTCAATGTATTGGTTTCTATTAGAATGCGGCATAATCAAGATCTGGATGGATGTTTTTTTTTTTTTGGTAAACCGCACTTTATTCAAAAGCAGAACGGTTACATACGCCCAACTCCTGGGATAACAAATCCAGGAGCCAGGGAGAGCTCACAGGCAAAACACACCTGGAACCAACAGACAGACCACCACGGGCCAAAGCATCAGCAATCAGAAATGACGGATGGATGTTGGTAGTTGGTGTTTTGACTTGTGTGACGACACTGATTCTGGGTAGCCTAAATTGCATTTAAATTCTTTATCCAGCTACCCAAATTATCTACAGAGATGTACGATATTAATTATATCTTGAATTAGGGTTTTGATATAAATATGTACCTCTTTTTTCCTTAATTAATTTTGAAGAAAGTTGAAATTAGTGGAGTGTTGGTAGCCGTGAGTTTTCTTCTCCTTCAGGGTTTTTTTCTTCCTTTCTTTCCGTTGTGTGATTGTTCTTAGGATTTGATCCTAACACATCCTTCCTCAGATTGTGATTTCCAGTGCTACATATTCTATCAGAAATAAATAGCTGCTATCTACGAATTTACAACTCTCAGTAATTTATGTGCCTTAGAAGCTAAGTTTGATAGGCACAGAGGCATGGCCTAAACGTACAGAATGATTTATATAATATAATTTTTTTTTTGGGTTAGATGACCTCTCAAGGTCTGATGTTCAGACTCAGAAGCAACGTAAGTGAGACAATTTTCATCATCCAACCAAACCACTGCTTCTTCTGGTGCAGATCGAATTCCACCCTCATCTCTTCAAGTGAGACATGTAGATGTTCTAGACTAGAGGACCAACTGATCCAACCTCTTGATGTTGTAAAATTGCTTTTGCCTCTTTTGAGTCTTTATAGTTTTATTATTTGATCTTAAAAATGGTAAACCTGATGGCAACAGCTTCTGCACAAGCAGATTCCAAGAGGACAATAATATCATTTAGATTAGCAAAACAAGCAACCTTGAGCTTCTGAGATGAAGAGAAAGGATTCAGAAAAGAAGTTAAAGAACCCATTTCTTTTGATTGGGTGGGCGGACTTGGTTATCCAATAGCTGAATCCATCACCAAAAGTTTAAGGTTGGCTTGTAGTTGCAGAAGAAATGGCTGTTGCGAGAACCCAACTCTGGGCTGTTACGCTGGGATTTGAACTAGTTTTGAGTTCAAATCGATGGATTTTGAACAAAACGTGGTGTTTCAGTATGGACTGGGGACAGAAAGTGTCTCAAAAAGCCTTGGAAATAGGTAGCCATCATGCAAATGAAATGATGCTTCATCCTTCGATTCAGAGGAAGACCAAAGATTATTTATTGCCTCAAAGACTGTAATCTTGGAGCTTTATCTATTTCTCCTGTTTCTGGTGTAAAGAATAAAATCTCAGTGCTGAATTAAGCACAATAATTCCATGAACATTGAGAAAACAAGAGAAGAAGAAGGTGCAAGCTTTGCTAAACAAGGAAGGACAGAGAATACTACTCGGGCGCAGGCACAAAATGATTGTTTAACTCGCATACAATTTTGGAATAGGCTTACAGGCAATGCAAATAAACTGCTCTGCTCTGCATTGCATTTCCCATGGAAGCCTGCAAAGTACACCATACTTGGGAGGTTTACCTTGTTCTTATGAGTATCTTTTATCTTTAAGAGTAAATGAAATATCAAACGTTAGAACAATTTTTCATATGATACTTAGCATAAATTTTGGTCCATATATCAATTAAACTTGTGGAAGGTGCCCTATAATAAGGCAGCAATTACCCATGAAAGACTATCCATCAACACCACTAGAGCCACTTCCAAATATATGGGAGGAAGTTCTAAATCTTTGATAGCATAAACTCAGAACTTGGTGGACCCATTCATGATTTATGGTCCCCCATTCATCATCTACATTTGTTCCTGATATTCTACTCAAGTTGTCCCCACCCCTGTTTTTTTCTCTCCCAACCCCACAAGGAATCATTTCCAATCTCCACTTTCTTAATTTGATAGATTTAGCCTACCAGAGATAATTTCATACATTCCAAATTTGGAAGCCTTGTAGTCTAACAAAGAGAATAAAGAGATACACTGTGGTTGTGTTCCCCCATGGCCCATTTCCCAGTTCAACCCAGTTAATGGAATACCTGTACCTTGATGGTAAAGAAAGGAAGAAGAATAAAAGAAAGATACACTGTACAACAACAGAACACGGACGCAGGGAAATTGTCAATGATGCACCATTTCATCAAAAAGTCATCTTGATAATTCAAAAAGAAAAAGCAAAAAGTAGAGATCCAAAGTTTGAGTCATATTGAGAAAAATCAAAAGGAAAGGAAAAGCTGAAAGCAGAGATCCAAAATCTGGAAACCAATACTGCAACTAAAACTCATAATCTTCCTACTGACATTGGTCGAGCTATAATAAGATTAAAATAAACAAACATACCCACTTGAAGATCTATATGATCCTTCATAACTGATGGGTTCACTGTAGTTCTCAAATTGTTTAGCATAATTCTGTACCATATCCAATATTTGAAATCTTAAACAGAAAACTGAAATTCATTGTTATGAATCAGACACTGGAAGGGCATCCCAGATCATGTCCATGTCCAAGGAAGGCATTCTACTCAAAAGAACTGCATCCATATCTGATAATAACTCCTGTTTCTTCTTGATCTCAGCCACTTCAGAGCCAATTCTATTCTCCAAATCAAATGCACACTCCTTTTTCATTGGCTTTTGGCACAGGATTTTGAGGTTTGAACTCTGAGATTTGAGTTTCTTGGGTGATGAAGGGGGCGGCGGCGGCGGCGGTGCGTTAGTGGCTTTCTTTTGATCACTGAACGCTTGTAGCTTTGCTTCCAGGAGGGCTGCAGTGCTACCATGAGAATAGTTGGCCTTGAGTTGCTGCTTGAGGTCTGGAAAGTTTAAATGTGCATACTCCCCCCTTAGTTTGTAAGCTGCTGTGTCATATGCAAAAGCAGCTTCTTCAGCTGTGTCGAAAGTCCCCAACCACACCCTTGTTCTATTCCTTGGTAGCCTGATCTCTGCAACCCACTTCCCCCAATGCCTTTGCCTCACCCCTCTAAACAGCTTCCCTGGAGATGAGCTCTTTTGGAGGAGATGATCTTGTACTCGTCTTCCTCCGGTGTATTTCATCGGCTGTGTCTTGGTGGCTCCTAGCCAATGCTCACTGAGGCCTTTCGTTGTGCAGTTCATAAAATTCTGATTCATCTTGAGCCATTCAATTCCAGATTGGAGCTGAGTCTGATGAAGTTCATGGACAGGGAGTAATGGGTTCTGTGAAGTTAACATGGTTTGACACCTCTCATTCCTGCCAACTGTATTGGCAATATGTGTGCTGGTCTCTATGGTATCGGGTTCCTGCAAAAACAGAGTTAAATTCGGAAGGTTTGAAGTAGTTGGTGATGAAGATGGTGGTGAAGGTGCTTGGGAAACTCGAGACAATTCAGGGAATATTTCTATGAAATTTACAGGAATAAAGCTTTGATGGATGTCATCAGCTCCTCCACTTGGTCCTGCAGAAGTTGTTACAGAGCCAGCACAAGCAAATGATCTGCTTCCCTGTTCTGCTACCATAAATTGAGGGGTGAATTTTGCATCAGTCGTAGCATCATCTGCCGAGGAACTACACTCAGATGAAGGTGATGAAGACCTCATTGCACCACCGCCGCCGCCGCCGTCGTGACAAGTGATTGGATCCATTTGCCAGTGTATACCGGTGTTCATTCCATGAACATAAGATGGCAATCCTTTCTGTATGTAGCTTGACATCTTGGGGAACTGACCTTCCATTCCAGGAAGGGAAGAATTGAGAAGAAGAAAAAGTGAGGAAGAGCTGTAAAGAGAATGATGCAAACTAAGTCTCTGTGCTATAAATATTTAAACTTGGCACAGCTCATGTGACAGGTTTCTGTTAAGCATCATTAAAAATAAAAAAGGACCCACCAACTGTTAGTGAAGCCTAGTTTATATCATCTGAGTAGGATCCCTGCTTAAAATTGAAAAGCTAACACCTTCCACCTCATATTCGTGCTTGCCAATACTCAAAAGTTTCTATAAGAAGTATAGAACCAATCGAAAGCTTACAGCTCATACAGTTCCAGCATAACTGTCATTCATCTCTCTTGGATGGGTTTGTTATTATTCTTCCATGAAAGTGACTGGAATGGGAACAAACCTCAGAATCATCTTTGCTTTTTATGGCTTTAAGTGGTGTTTTCTTCCAGTGATCATGTGAGCTTCTCAAACATCCCACATGTCCTTGTATCACCTTTTACCTTCTTCATGGTATTTAATATGAGAATTTCTCAGTTTCCTCTTTCATATTTTGTGCCTAAACAGCAAATACTGAATAATGGATTCAACTAGTTCAGTTGTTCAAACTAATCTGGAAATACAATCTGTAGTACGAGCAGATATGCTGGTTCCATGATCTAATCAAGATCAAAACTAGCTAAGGAGACATCAATATATTCCATCATCCAAAAAGTCCCCCTTTTCTTGGAAGAATATAGATATGATGGTGTGTGGAACCCATGACTAATATGTCTGAAGTCATACTATATGTGATCTGTCTCTGTGATCGATGAATCAATCATCATCCTCCAAGTCAGAGATCTGGGGATTTTTCAGAAGCAATATATGCCAATTGAATTGTTCATATTAATGAATTGGCCTAATTTCATATAAGTTGATACTTCAACCAGAAGTCTTCATAGAGTGTTAACATCACAAAGCCTATTTGGTACTTACTTATTTGGCTTTTCTTTATACCTTTTCCACATGACCTTTGAGAAAGATGAAGGGACAATACACCACCTCAGCAAGGTTAGCAGAAAAGTGGAAAAAAAGAAAAGAAAAGAAGAGAAGAGATCCATGGACCATACCTAGCTACTTCAAATCTTGAGAATTGAGACTCAAAATGATTAGAATCACTCAAAATTTTCTGTATTGAGATGGGTTGGAATCTTTATCTTGGTAATGTAGATTCCAAGACATTACAATGTGGCTACATGTAAAAATCTCATCCATTCCTTAAAAACTGTAAAGGGAATTATCTATAGAGCTCTCTTCCCTAGGAGGAACTGTACTTGGATACAAAATCATGAACACCTATAAGGTATGTTAATAAGCTTGTTGGTGAATCACCAAGGATGAGAAGACTCTAGAGAGGAAAAGATGGAGAGAGGGAGAGGCTTTGAATTGTTTACTTAATTTTGTCAGATTAGGTTCATTCATGTCTAACTTCAACTTGCAGTGCACTAGTTTAAACTTTCTTATTAAATTTGATCAAGCACATGGTGCTTGCTAAGCAAAACACTATTTTATCTCACTGCTGCTGATGATTATTAAGAGAACTAGGGGACCTTTTTTTTTAATGTTGCTTTTTTATCCTTCTCTACTTTTCAATAACTTCTTTATTTCTTGGTGGTTTCTGGGCCCCTATACCAACAAAAGACAACAAAATATACATAACAAAGCAGCTAACTTCACTTACCACCATAGCTTTCAGAGCCTTCCAGGACTTCGATCTGAATAAATTAAGGTCAATTTGGTTCAGTTTAAGGATCAAACAGGTGATGGACTAAACAAATAATTGCATAGAAATCATAACCAATCCCTCCTAATAACTTTATTAGTTCATCAGATGTGTAACTATGGGCTACATCTTAGAACAAATGGTAGAACACAGGGAGGAGTTCACAACCTTGAGTTTCACCAGATGCAACATGGGTTTTAATCTAGCTGTTAATCTTTGAGGATCTTATTCCCTGGTTGGCATATCTAGCTTCTTCACCACCAATCTGAAATTTCAAGATATGTTTCTTTTAATAGCTGCCAGGTATGTCATTCTGCTCGGCAAGTCAAGAAACTAAAGATGCCAGCCGAATCTACAGCTGTGGGGCTTGCATTTAGACCAAGAACCATTCTCAAAATTTGACCTACCCATTTAGTCCCATTTAGTCTAGGCCGTCTACTGGTCAAAACTGCTGAGATCTGTATGTTCTGTTGCTTGCAAAATTGGACTCACTCAACCCCAAGGGTGGCTCAGTTGGTAAAAAACCAATTATCTCTAAGTAAGAGGTTAGGGTGAAATCATGTCTTATATTTAAATTACATGTAGCAGCTATCCCTGAGGATATGGTCAAGGTGTGCGTAAGCTGATCTAGACGAACCCTAGTTTTGGAAAAAAATAAAAAAATTGGATTGACTCCTAAAGGCTCAAAAGGTTGTAGGGTTTGACGCCAGAAGGCATTGATCGACCTTGCGTGTTAATCTTTGTTACATGTTGGTCCATGCAACGGTTTTTCCCTATGGGATTTTCAAGGTTGATGTGGTAAAGACTAATTATTTTCAGCTTCAGATGTTCCAAGGCCTGTTTCAGGTAGTGGCGTAAAAGGATCAGATAGTAGTAATACTATATTTGCATCCTATTTATATTCAGACGGATTCAGTTGGATAGTTATTTTTTTAAGTAAATTCTTCTAAATTGGTATTAATACAAACTGAATACAAGTTTTTGACTACCTGTCGACGTCTTTACAATTTTATTTGTGAGGATTAGGTTTGAAATTTAAGAATTTAACAAGTTTGAAAGTTATTTTAGTAATAGAATCTTGAAAAATAGTCACATGTTATTTATAAAAATAAGAAAAACAAATCCAAGTAAGTAACTTAATTGAATAATTTTCTCGAATGGATAATAATCGGTAGGAAAACAGTATACCATATCCGCATCCTACTAATAATCAGAAGAATTTGGATACCCCTAAATGAATACGGATGTGAATTTGGAGGTAAATTTTGTTATCCATTTACACCCCTAGTTTTAGGACCTATATGCTAAGTAGGCATGGGTTTGATTCAAAATTTTGATTTCTTCGAAATCACAAATTGTCGGTCACAAACTATATGGATATATTTGGATACAGGAACTAGCATTGAAGTAGGGTTTTCACTTGTTCTTATATTAGTCTCTGAAAAGAATTGAGAAGGATAGAAAAGAAGCATCGATCAATCAAACACCAAGACATGAAGCAATGGATCATGTCGGTTTCAACTACCATTCAGCTTTTGTTAGATTCTCTCAGAGTTTGTGGAGTTATTTTAAGTAATTTAACAAAAAACTGAGCCTTCATGTCTTACTCTTACCATGTTTTTAAGCCTTTGCTTTCTTTCCTGTGTGTAACAGCCCACAGACAAGTAATATTCTTGCATTCTTTTTTGGTAAGAAGTAATGTTCTCGCATGACTCACATCAAAAGTAATATTTAACCTAAAAGAGAGAAAGGAACTTCATCAAAGTGGAATCTTCTTATTCAATGATTTTTTTCTCTTTCTGTTTTAACTTTAGTCTTACACCACATATCCTTCCAATGGGCATTCTATCTAAATCTAGAATAGAATCTTTCTCCAAAAATCTAGATTCAAGAGATCAATTTAGAAGAAAATTCTCCTTTTAACTATCCATTTCTCAAGCTCTTCATCAGTGTAAGACAAAAAGATCCATTTCAGTAGATACTCCTTCATATAAAACCTCTATACAGATCATGCTCAGAAGAACATGTATAGAAACAGCAAACCCTTTTGAATATTTTAAAAGGTTATCATCCTATGAAAACTGAGTTGCTGTACTTCTGCAACTACTTCTCATGAACACCATTATCATGAACTCCACCACCAACAATATTGGTTTATATATATATTTGAAGAGGCACTTTAGAGATATGTTAATAAAACATGACTTGATTATCAGTCTTGTTAATTAAGATTAAATTATAAGCTATATAGACAAAGTTGATTGGATCAATTATAGGCATGTGGATGGAGTCAAATGCAAGAGGCGACAACGATTAGGTGGAGGAAATTAAAATAATAATAATCATAATAACTGGCAAATGAGAAGTCTCCATGTGTTAAAAAGATTCTCTCTCTTCAAATGATCATTTATCATCTTTTAATTCTTTGTTAATCATGATCATGAGGAGTTGAATTAATCCCAAGAATCGAATGAAGAAAGTTCAATCATTTAGAGGTGTTTACCAAAAAAAGAAAAAAAATAAGGAGAGAGAGAGAGAGAGAGAGAGAGAGAGAGCTACATGAGGAGATTATTAACTTAAATGAGGATTAATGCAACTGGGTTTACATACCCTACATTGAAGACTGAACTGACATACCCTAGAGAGAGAGAGAGAGAGAGAGAGAGAGAGCTACATGAGGAGATTATTAACTTAAATAAGGATTAATGCAACTGGGTATACATACCCTACATGGAAGACTCAACTTAAATAAGGAGTAATGCAACTGAATATACATACCCTACATGGAAGACTGAACTGAAAGTCTTTTTTTAATTTCATTTTTGGTTGAGCACTTAGAAAGGTTTCTTTGAATTAGAGAAGGGCTATAGTTATTGTTTCTTACTATTATAATCAACAAGGCATATATGAAGGAGGAAGAGAAGGCTAGAACTGGAAGTCACTGGGAGTCTTCTAATTAAACAAGTTTATAAAGAAAAGAGTTTTATATAGAGATAGAGAAAGAAGGGATGAGAAGAGAAGAGTAGAGAAGAGAAAAAAGGCATTAGAATTTTTTTTTCTTATAAAACCATATGAACATGAGTGGAGTGGATGGCAAGTTAAAGACAAAAGCTCTACATAGGACCACTGCACAAGGGAAGATGCTTGCTTTCTTCACAACTGCTCCCTGTATACACGAGAGAGAGAGAGAGAGAGAGAGAGAGAGAGAGAGAAGAGAGAGAGAGAGAGAGATGATCAACTGCCTTTGATTCTCTTTAATTCTCCCAATCCTGATAAGCCATGATACCACTATGCATGGGATTAATTTTGGAGTGTAATGTAAGCCCTTTTCATTTGTCAAATGCAAGAGCGAAGTGGACGAGCCCCATAAGGATAAGGTGATCATGAGAGAGCAAGAAATTAACGGTGAATTGGACATTGTTGAAAAGGAAGTTGATGTGGTGATGAGAATGTTAAATGCTTTTAGGCTACATTTTCTGCTACCAGAACCCTATATATGCCTTCCTCAGTAATCATCAAGCTGTGAAATTATAAAATCCTTTTCAGAGAATTCACCTTACAGAACTTGACAGACGAGGCAAAGCTAGCTTGTAAAGCTAAAACATTAATAAGATCTGTTAAATAAATTGTAGAATATATGTGGTGAAAGCTAGCTAGCTTGATCTCTTTCTTGGACCATAAGAGAAGATCACTTCTTATCAATATATATTCATTTTCTATACTGAGCTCATCATACTGAGGCCATCCTTGTAGACCTGGGGATGAAAATTATGTCGAGCAACAAATTAAAGACACAGCAAGAAAAAGCCTGAACTAGTCGGTGACAAATGACATAATTATCTTGTTATAGAAGCAAAAGAGAGAGACAATACATTGTAAGCATTTCCTCTTACTGTTTTCTATAAGAAACTTTTGATGTTTTTGAGAGATCTTCATCGTATTTTATTATTCATTATCCATTGAATAGTATTATTTAGACTGTGTTGTTACACACTAAACTGGTGTGTGAACCATTTTAAATCTCTCTCATTCTTTTGCAAGATAGGAGAAGAATGTTAGGAAAAGAAGGATGATGGATGACATGAAAAACACAGAATGAAAAAAATAAAAAATAAAAAACAAAAGTAAGAAGAAAACAGCACAAATGAGGTATGCTAGGTGCATCTTTGTTCTCCAATAGGTTATGTTCGAGATTATATGTGCTACAAGACCTAAAGTATGCTTATTCTTGCTGAAAATTTCTCCTTAATGGGTGTCACAAATTGAATTCAGTTTGTTTCAAGTCTCATAAGAGAGAGAATTTAATAACTACAATCAATCATATACTACTAATGTGTCCAAAAAATGTTAATCCTTTGGATTTGTAAAGATGATCTGCAAAATAGGGTTAGATGTGGGCCGACCGCTGGGGTCGGGAGGCCACCTCCGAAGCTTAAGTCAATCGCTGAACTGATCACAATGCTCTAGCTGAATATAGAGTCTAAAATGAATACAAATTGTAGGGAAATGATCCAGATACCTCTAGGGTGAGTAGATCACCTGTTTATATAGATTTTACCTCCGATTCTCGACCGTTGAGTAGATTCTCAGATCTCTTTAGAGGACCATCCGATCATAGGGTTTTGCCCTAGATATTCGGGGGTGCAGGTAGTTACCAATCTTAGCACGATTCCTCTCTCCGTCTTGATGATAAGTGCTTCCTACAAGTTAGCTTTGTCTACCGCAAGATTCGGGAGGTCGTTCATGACGGATAGCTAGAGAAAGGCGCCCTCTCAATTGTTTCAATTAGGTTAAAGTGGGTCCCGATCATTGTTCAACCAGGGCCAAGAAAGTGAACCCGGTCCAATGGGTTCGGTGCAATTTTTCTTGTATCAACTACAATCCCTTTTACACATCTATTCTATGAAGATATGGCATATTTGAGAACTTAATGTTACTTTTCATTTATGTTCTAGGAGGGTTTGCCTAGTTTTGGTACTCGATTCCTAGTTCTATTAACTCCTTTATTAGTGAAGATCATAGTATTCCTTCTTATAGAAGCATACCTAAGTCTTTGTTGAACATGATGTACTAGCGATTTCATAGACTTATTCAGAACTTGTCATTGACTAGAGCAACTATCAAGTCAACTATGATTTCTTTATCCTTGGTGGTAGTTTTTCCTTACTTGAAGCAAACCTATACAAAAAAAAATTAATTCGAATGCTATCAAAGCTATCGTATCATTTATATGTTTCACGCAACTGAGCAAGCATAGTATTCATATTTAGAAAAGAAATAAAAGATTAAGACATACTATTCATATTTAGAAAAAGAAATAAAAGATTAAGACATACTATATGTTTACTTGTTGATTTTTATTGGTTTAAAAGTAAAATTATTTAGCTGCATGAGTAAACTAGATGCTTTCTGACTTTCATTCTCGACACACAATCTTTTTCTCACTTCTATCTATGTGGGTCTTCCTAATGACAAAATTGATCAGCTATCTGACATTTTCTGAAGCCCTCAAGCATACGATAGCTTTAGATTTTTTTAGAGACATGGCTAGGTACAATGTGTTGAAGAATTCCACCTCTCTATATGATTGAAGAGATGCAATATAAATTCAAGAGCAAATTATACGGCACCCACTATATTTGGAGTGAAATTAGTAACCACCCACTATTGTCTTCAAATTCTATAGCACCCATATGCATAATTACAAATTACCCACAGTCAAATTTGCTGTTAAAATAAATTAAAAATTACTCGAATGCCCTTACTTTTATTTAAATCATTTTGAATTCAAATTTCAAATTACCTAAATGCCCTCTGGGTAGGGAAATGACAATAATGCCCCCATTTTGATTCAACAAATGACTATAATACCCTTACTGTGATTTTAATGATTGAAAATATGAAGTCAAATTACGTAAATGCCTTCGGTAAGTGAAACATAATGGATGCCATGTAATTTGCTGTAAATTGAATGTTTTCATTGCCATAGTCTAAGACCCTATGCCTGAACACTAGATGTTACCTATATATTGAAAAGAAAGAAAAAGATAACTACATATAACTTGTATAAATAAAGAAGATTGATCAGATTGATTTTTCTTCTAAAAATGTCAAAACTAATATTTTCTCTCTCTTAAACACGCATGCATACATGCATAAAGTCTTTTTCCTACACATTCCTATGGTAAAATATCTTTGTGGAGTATGATTTGAAGCCAATAAGGGATTTACATAACTCATGTGAGGAAAATATGGATGCTAAGTCAAATAGTTGTTGTATAAATTAATTATTTTAATAAGTTTTGAATATATATATATATATATATATATATATATATATATATATATATATATATATATATATATATATCATACTATCATACTACTATAATAAAAGCATGTACTCTACCTTTTTCGCAAATCTTTTCCTGTCCTTTTTTGTCCTTATAATTTTTCTAAATACCAATAATGTTGTACTATTTGTTGTTTCTTTAGTTATTTTTGCAAAGATAATTTGGACATTGTAGTCATGAATTATTATGAATTTATCCTTAATTTTAATCCCAATTTCTCTCTTGACCTCTTTCAATCTCTCTCAAAGTCTGTCACTCTCAATATCCCTCTCCCTCTCGAACTCTCTCTAAATCACCACTATCTCTGACGACCTCTCTCAATCTCAGTCTCTCGCTCTCTATATCCCTCTCCCTGGCGAGCTCTCTCTGAATCTCGCTGTGAATCCCTCTTGATCTCTCTGAATCTATGTATTTGTTCTCTCATTGCAGAAATATCCCTATATCCCTCTCCCTCTTGAACTCTCTCTGAATCTCGCTCTAAATCCCTCTCGATCCTCTCGAATCTATGTATTTGTTCTCTCATTGCGAGAGCCGACGATGGTGAGAAGAAGACGATGGGGGAAGAAGGAAGATGGATCGATCCACCATGGTAGCATACTATTATATAAAATATCCTATACGAATTTAGAAAATTCATGTTTAATCTTAAGATATCTCTCAAACTCTCCCGATCTTTCTCACGACGAATTTGAAAGAGTCATTGTTTTAATCCCTCTCGATCTCTCTCAATCTCCTCTTCTCGGGAAGATGGAGCAGGTAGCTTGAAAACCGCCTAGCCCTTTATATTTATTGATAATCCGCATGTTTTCACCGTATCGGGCCTCAAGACTGAAAACCAAGATTCGGGACAAGGAGGGATCCCACCGGATAGCGGAGGTTGATCTTCATCGGGAAACAACTTGAAGATGGAAGGACTCTTGCAGATTTTAACATCCAAAAGGAGTCCACATTGCACTTAGTGCTGCGTCTGCATGGTGGAATGCATATATTCGTGAAGACCCTCACTTGGAAAAGCATTACTATGGAGGTAGAAACTCTGATATGATCGACAACATGAAGAAGATTCAGGAAAAGGAGGGTATCCCTCCGGCGTCTCATCTTTGTTTGGGAACGGCTTGAGGATGGACGAACCCTTGCTCGAAGGATTCTACCCTTCGCCTTGTCCTTCATCTTCGTGGTGATCTCGTGAATTTCTTGCAAGTGTTCCCTTAAAGTCTTCTAAATGCAATATTATGATTAGTAGTTTTCTTTTCGGGCAACTATTCCGGTAAAGGCATTTGTTACATTTTAATGTGGATGTGGTCAAATAAAGGACATTTTCTTATACTTTGGAGTCATGTGGTTTTTCTTTACGTTTATGCTTGGTGAGTTTGCTTTTCTTTTGGCTGTCTTATTCTCTCTTTGTTAATAGTTTTCCTATTGTGTGTAGATACTCATAAGTTCAACAGTGATTTGATTGCCCCCTCCCCAAAGGATATATAAATAAAAGTATATATAAGATTTAAAAGGATAGCTATGAAGGCATAAAGGAGAGTTGTACGTGTACCAAAAAAAAAAACATACGGCATAGAAACTTCAGCTTTTAATCCCATTTGGACTATATATATGCAGTCGTAGGACAAGAGTGCTAGATGTTTTGAGCGTTTTCCCTTGCATGATTCCATTGATTTTCATCTCTTTGTAAAGAGAACATCATCAGAATTTAGAAAACCGCTGTAAACAAGAGATTTTAGAAACGAATAGTTCTAACTTCGTCGGGTCGACATAATCCAAGAATTCGGTTTTTACCACCATCGGATCTAGGATACCTTTGTGTTGCTATCGTTCTCTTGTGACTGCTTCACTTGAGGTTCTATAGCCTCTTCTTGTGGGGGCTACTCCCCTTGTTCAATATCATCATGCTCTATAGAATATGATGTACAATGCAAAAGAAAGACTTAATTGGATAATTTTTTACTTTTGTGGTGCAAAAGATCTTCTTGATGAATCCTGATAATGTGTAACCATCTGACTTCTCTACATGTTGAACATGTGAACGATGAGAAGTCTAGGAGGTCCCCCCATTCCCCCCCCCTTTGTGGGTTGATCCTGTAGCTTGTCATTGATTTTCTTTCTTGATGTGTTAATGATTAATGATTGGACTATTCTTAAGAGGCAGAACCCTATTGATGATCCTTGATTTGTTGCACTCATGCTTCCATTCTTGTAACTCTTCATTCAACTTCTTAGTACTCATGCTTCCTTGCTGATAGAATTCATCTAATTCTATGCAAAATGAAGACCAGGCGCTTTGGAAGATCAGTTCATTGCCATCTGCGGTGATTACATTCTACAATTTGATACATCCTCGGATTGGAGCTGGCATGTGTGGGGACTTGGATATGATCCAACACCGACAAAGATAGAGAATGCTTGTTGTCGTTCATTACAATGGAAAACTACAAGCCATGGCTCCCCATGGCGGTCACTAAATACAAGTCCTACTGGTCCGGATATGTCCAATTTAATAACACTTACCTCCAATTGTGCAGCATTAGTGAATAACCATTTTTCTTTCTTCAGGTGAATAGTGAATAGCCATTCTTTCTTTCTTATATTGTGTATATCTGCTATTTTGCTCTCCGTGACTTTGTATGGTTAGATGTGCCCGGTAAAGTTCAGAAATATCATATTCTTTCCTGTTGCTATCTTTGGATTTTCTCATCAACCTGTTGTCATGATCACATTCTTGTTGTGCTCTTTGAGGGAACAATAAATATGAGGAACCTGCAAAACCAAGCAATTCACCGTGTTGTTGGGATGATATTGATATATAACACACCATGCATGGAACTACTAACAGTCACATATGGATACTTTGGGTGAACTCGATTTCTTTAGTACATAGTGAGAACAAGAAGAGTCCTTCAGAATTCCAAAGTAATTCAAGTACAAAGAGGATTCTTATTTATGAAAAAACCCATTCAATCATGATCAATTATGAAAAAATTCTAAAAATTCGGGGGGCATGGCCCCGCCCTTAGTGGGTCCACCCCTGGTCACGTGCATTTGCACGTGTGCTACTTAACTAGTGTATATATATATATATATATATATATATATATATATATATATGGTTTGAAAAAGCATGCAAAGAGTTGAAATTTCTGCTACCTTCTATTAAGTAAAATTATTATTATTGTTTTTCTTGTACAAAATTTGTAACACAGTCAACTCATACTTGTTGATATGGTTACACTCATAGAAGGCAAAGATTTCAACTCCATTGATGATTCTTGAGTGCTTCCTTCAACTTCCACACTAGCAAAAGGTCTTATGCTTCCCATTGACTAGATTTTATTCTCAGTATATAAATTCCTTGTGACTAATTCCAATATATTGACAATTGCTTGAGAAAATTGAAAGTAATTTGCTTACAAAATCACTTTGATCTCATATTGACATTTGCTTGAGAAAATTGAAAGTAATTTGCTTACAAAATCACTTTGATCTCATATTGACATTGTCTCATATTTTTCTCCCTTGACTTATCTAAACACCTATTTGTTCAAATTAAATTTAAGAGTAATATTCCATTATCAGTAAATTTAGTTAGAATACTCAAAAACGTAGATTAGGACTAATAGTCATTTTAATACTACAATCTAGCTCTGTCATATACTACAATCAATTTTATACATCTTTTCTATAGACACATGACATTTGATAATTCAATGTTACTTTTTAATTTACATTCTAGGAGGGTTTGCTTAGTCTTGGTACTTTCTCATTCTATGAACTCCTTTAGTGAAGATCATGGTATCCGTCCTTACAGAGGCATACCTAGGTCTTTGTTGAGCATTATGACATATAGCTTACCTCAAAGCCTTATTCACAATGGAGCAATTATCAAGTCAACTATGATTTCTTATTCTTCATTCTTTCGTGCTAGTTTTAGCTCACTTGAAATAAACCTATACATAAAATTAATTCGGACACTATTGAAGCTGTTATATCATTTATATGTTTCACACAATTGGGTAAGATAAACACTATATGTTTAGTTGTTGATTGTTATTGGTTTAAAAGCAAAATAATTTGTTTACCCAAAAAAAAAAACCAAAATAATTTTGTTGTGTAAGTAAACTATAGACGCTTTCTTTCATTCTTGACACATGCTCGCTCTCTCCCGGCTAATATTTTAATTTTTAAAAAAAAAAAAAAAAAAAAAAGGTTTTAAAAACCCCAAAAAAAAAAAAAAAAATATTTTTTTTAAAAAAAAAAAAAAAAAATTTTTAAAAAAATCCCCCCTTAAATTAAAAGTGCAATAAAGATTCAATGTCGTCATCCCCATAGTCTAAATCCCCTATAGCTAGACACTAGATGTTACCAATATATTAAAATTCAAAAGAAAAAAAAAAAAAAAAAAACCACATAACTTGTATAAATGAAGAAGATTGATCAGATTGATTTTCTTCCAAAAATGTCAACTATATTTTTCTCTTTTTAAACACGCATGCATACATACATAAACAAGTCTTTTTCCTACAGGTTCTTATCGCTTTCACCAATGGTAAAATATCTCTGTGGAGTATGATTTGAGGCAAAGGAGGGTTTAACATAATTCAGGTGAGGAAAATATGAATGCTAAGTCAAAAGGTTCTTGCACAAATTAATTATTTTAATAAGTTTTGACCCCCAAAAATTCTTGATTGCAATTAGTGAAAGGGAATATATATTTTTATATATTTGGTCAATGAAGAAGCATGCAAAGAGTTGAAATTTCTCTAGTAAATTATTATTATTATTATTATTATTGTTTTTTACAAAATTTGTAACACACAGTCAACTCATACTTTTTTTTTTTGTGAACATAAAATTATAATCAATATTATGATTATACTTTGTATTTAAATAAGACTAACTCAAAACCAACTTCCTTATTCTTCTAGAGTGAGAAATTCAGAAGTTCAAATGACAAATCAAAGGTGTAAGAAATATGAAACAAAATTATTGTGGTTTGAACTTTTCTTCCACTTATTATTCTTCTTTGGTTTTCTCGTCCTTCATCCAACCCTAAATTGATTACATCCGGAACTAACTTATAATTTATAATATTAGATCTTCATATCCTCTATGTTAGTACATTAGTATTATTTTCATATATTGTATAGATATCATATTCGATAAATATGAAATTATGATCTCATTTTGGGATCATCAGTTCATTTACTTAACATGGTATCATCACCGAAGGTTCACTCCTGAGGTTTCTTCATCCATTGCAAATCCATATTTTCTTGCCTAGTAGTATCAATATATGAAAATAATACTAATGTATTATACTCTAACACTACAGGCTCTACTTACTTCGTGCCTCCTCGGCTCCACGTATCTTCACCGACACCTCTTAGGCTCTCTCATGGTTTTGCTACCTCTTTTCTCTCTCGTATGGTTTTACCCATCCCTTACTTGATCGGTTGAAATTTTAATCTCGACTGTTGAATCTCAATGGTTGAGGTCGAACTGATGATCCAAAATGTATGACTTGACAGTCATGGGCTGAAGCAATGTCCTTCAGAGATGCATATGGAAAAGGCTCTCAGGCTTTTCAATATCACTGATGATTAAGAAAGTTGTAGGCTGAAAATTTGCCCAACCGATTCCCATAAATTAAGTGTGAAAGAATTCAAGTTAATAAAAATGAAGGGTTGAAAACCCAGATGTTCTGCCAATGTATTCTCATGGCCATCCTGCAACATTCACCCCTTAATAAATTGAGTTTTCTTTATCAGTAGCTAGGGAGGCATAGATTTCCGAAACCCATATTCTTCATTTCATCTCCCACTCAAACAAAAGTAGAAACTTGCAGAGGAGAAGTTTGGCTCTTAACACTTTGATTTAGAACCTCAGTTTCTGCTTTCGGTTTTTGGTTCTCACAAATATCAAGATTCCAGGTTCCATATCAAAAGAGAGTAAGACAGCAAGCAAAAAAAATACCCCAGGTAGAAAGGCTGATTGAATTAGGATACGAGACATTTTATCATGAAACCAGCATCCAACAATAACAATAAACAGTTAGAAGTTAAATGTTAGATGACAATCTGATTTTGCAAAGCTTGTCTTCAACAGTTAATGATATGAATGGTGACGGATAATGTTTCTACCTGTACCTTTCGTTCTCATATAGTCACCATCTCATAGTTGGGCGTAAACCCTGCACTGTCATTGATGTAAACTCACCACCCCAAATAATCAAACACTGTTGCCCTCGCTTTATGCTCTGGCAATGAAGGTAGAGGTACTTTGTGTTCTTTGGTTGCTAGTATCCACAACCCTCCCTAAGAATGAACAATGCTGAATTTCTTGATAAATCAAACACAATCAAAGCAACAACCACACACACTTAACAGACTTCCTTTGCTCTTCCCTGCTTGATTTTCTCGCATATCGTGTTTTGTACTAATAAACCTATGCCTATCTACCTAAAGAATAATAAACCAAGTGTCCTGCAAAAGCAGGAGAGAGGAGCACAAACAATACATTAGCAACAATTCAGCAACAACCGTTAAAGGTACTTCATCAGGCCATAGGGTCAGAATTTCAACATAACCTTTACTTCAAGGTTCACCAGCTTCAGGCGGTGCGGTAACTAATGACAGGAGCATCATGATGATGCGTTTGAGCTTCATCATAGTTCAAACAAGGAATATTTCATTGTGCCAGTACCGATCTCCAGTGAAGAACCGCCTGGCATTCCCCCCAAAACCACAACCCCAACCCATTAAGAAAAAACTCAAGAATAAAATGAGGAAGAAGAGCACCATGTATGAAGTCTAACCACTAGCAGGTTGTGCTAGACAAAGCCATATTGTAATCAGAGAAACATAGGTAGCAACGCTGAGGAAATAACACAGACAACTTGTACCAGATTGAATATGACCTATCAGCAGCTTTTAAGGCATATGGATTACTGAGCATCAATGCCGTCCTGAAAATTAAAGAGCAGCGATTAGGAGTTCTGACAATAGTTTTGCATGGTCGAGCCAAATACAGTACTGCACTTTGGGTTTCAAATGCCCCAAAGTACAAAAAACCGATTCCCCTGTTCAAGACTTGAATGACAATTTCAAATGCAAAATCAGTTCAAATAAAATTCCAAGAAATGTACAAGTGACTTTGTACTAAATGGCTCCTCTTGCCCTCCAGTATCCCAATCAGTCAGGTGGGAGATTCCACTGTTGCACATGGCCACAAAATTTAGACCACAAATAATCAAATAACTATTCCTCCAACTACCATTTCAAGCAGATCATTATCCCTGATCGTTCTTGACTTCTTCATTGTGGAGAACATAACTCAAGACACTGAAAACGGGTGAAGGATGACGAGAACTTCAGTCCTCACAACACCAATTCCCTTATCTTGCTTCATCTGAATCCCATCAATCACTCCATCACTTGGGTTCTAAACTACCTAGATTTGGCTCTCTTCCTAATCATCATATGAGGTCAAACAAAACAATTGCCTAAGTTACTAGGTTGTAGTGAGGAGTTAAACAAAGTCCACATTTAGCAAGCTTTTAAGACATGTGGATCAATGGAAATGCAAATTTCCTGAAAAACAAATAGAACAAAAAAACGAGTTCTGATAATATTTTGTCTGCTTCAACCAAAAAACAGCACCTTGGGCACAATAAAACCTGTAAGTTACAAATTTATTCACCCTTAGCCCCCCCCCCCTCTTAATGACTTGATTAAGGGCATGCAAGACTAATTCCTGGAAGAGTAAATGGAAGTTCTACCAGTAGCACATTCACCTCTTTGGTACCTCATTGGCCAACTTGGAATCTTATTTCTCACCTATTGGCCAAAAATTTTAAACTCTGAAATACTCTGATTACTAATCATTCATTAACTAAACAAACCCCCCACCAAAAAAAAAAAAAAAAAAAACCCAACTCTCTCCAATGATTTCTATTATCCTTCATGATTTTCTCTTTTTCCACATTAACAATATCTTTTGCGGCATGTTTAAGACATTGAGAGACTAAAAAGATGCCTAGAACTCCAGTCCTCATGCTGCCAATCCCTCTTCTTGCATCATCTAAAATGCATCAATTATTCTCTCAGTGTCCCAACATATTTCTTCCCATTTGAGAACGGAATCACTTAGCTGAACTAGCAAAATAGAAGTCCACCTCAATTATCTACATTAACTTAACTTCCTAATCATCAGTAAGAGATCAAAACAGGTAACAATTTCCAAAATTCCTAGGGGTGGTCATGAAGATGTTGGGAGTCCACATTTGCTATATATAATTAGTAGCTGCAAGCCTGCAACAACAGATATCAAATGGCCAACGTATACAAATGATGAAATGTTAATCTACAACTAGGGTTCACTGGCTGCAACAAGGAGATCAGGCACCACGACTAGTTTCACATTATTGATAATTCTCAGCTGTTTGAAATGCACCATCCATCCAAAATATCAGGGGACCAAGAATAAATACACAAACAGTCTTAAAACTGACGTTGAAGGTTTCATTCAAAGTCAGTCCAAAAATTATCTCAGACGTGAAAGATCCAGTTAAGTTGATGATTTTTCCTTCCAGAGCTACTGGAGATAAGATCTACAAGTATGGTTCCGGGAATTGGAATCAGATCAGCCAATTTGGAAATTGGGATTTCAGCAGACTCAACTTGGAATTTGAGGTTGGTAACTGTTTCCACCCAATTTCTTCCTAATTCGGATTGAGATCAGTAGAGACCAATTATCAGTCAAATACTTAATATTTTCAGAAAATTTTGCCTAAAGTTAAACAAGAGAAAACAGAAGCAGCAGTTGCTAGAATGACAGCAGTTAAGATTTAGACCACATATAAATTAAAATACAGAACCCAGAAAGTTACAGGAGACGCATATGACCTATTTCATGGACGAAACCAATGGGTACATAGACATCACAAGATAGAAACATAAAAAAACAAGAATCTGCATACCCATGTACATGATATAACACTATGATTTCACTACTAAAGAGAGAACCCAAATCCAATCTATCTATCTTAACATCCCATCAACCCCTACTCAACTGCTGTTATTTCTTGGTGTTTCTGTTATTACTTTTACCTCCCGCATCCCCTCCTGATGCAGCTTGTGCGGCTTTCCTCGCTGCCTTCTCTTGAAGAGCTTTTGCATCCCTGCACACAAAAAATTTGAATCAAACATCAAAACGACAACTCCCAAGAAAAGATCTTGACGACGAAAAATAAAAAAGGCAGATAATGACCTTTCTCGGCGTTGTTCAGGGGTTAATCCGTCGTCCTTGCCTTTCGCCTTTGAGCCGTTCCTGGCCATAGCTCTCTCGCGATCACGCTCTCTCTGGTTTCCGCGTAAGTTCTAATTAAGGCCAAACAAAATCCAACCAAAGACCCGAATTTTTTCGAGTATTTCACTGAAACTACAGAGCATCACTAACACCCAGAAATCCTTGGCATGAATTATGAGATTTATATATTCAACAACAGAGACTGAACCCAAAATCAGTGTCAATAGATGAAAAAAAGGAAAAAAAGAAAAGAAAAATAGTTCCAGAGGATATGAGACATCCTTTAAGAGCACAAAGAAGATCTGCCACAAACCAACCCTGCAAATCAGTGTTAATAAATGTTAGAAACAATAACGCAAAAAGATAACGGGTCAAAAGGGCTTTGATTATCATTTTCTCAACTGCAACTAGCTGAAAATTGAGAGAGAAACGAAGGAAACACAGTAAGAATAATACAACAGACCTTATTGGTAGCAGAAGAGAGAAAATATTAGATGGATCTACTGCTATCTCTCAGAGATGAATTCCTATGTTGAGCAGCTGAACAGAGTCGGAGAGGCAGAAAAGAGGAGCTGAAGTTCACGAAAACAGTGCAGAATGGTGAAGACGAGAGAAGAACAAAATAGACTTCGGAAGCGTCTGGAAGCTTTGTTAAACGGTGCGTTCCCACTTTTTCCACCTTAAATTATGGCGGACAACATTTTAACAGCTGGACTATTCTTATTGGGTATCACACAAACGGATTTGTAGCCGACGGGGCAATCTGAGCCATTGCTTCTGGACCCACACATCATACAACGATTTTAATCCAACGTCTCTGTTAATTCAGGTTTTTTTTTTGTTTAAACTTTCCTTCCTTCTCCTTCTCCCTCTCCTTCTTCTCTTTTCATATATATATATATATATATATATATATTTCAATTGGTAGCTTAGGAGTCTTTGGCATGATTTTTATTTTTAATTTTTATCTAAATAAATAGAAATGATAGTCTTTAGTACAATTTATACAGCTTGTTTTTATTTAAAAAGAATAAGAAAAAATCAGAAGTAAAGAATAAGTCTCAATTTTTAATTTTTCTTTATGAAAGTCACTTTCATTTGTTTTTTGTGCTGCTTAAAATGCATGTGACTCTAATGGTTTTAAGTGGGGTTAAAACTGTAATTTACGTTGTTTTACAAAATTTGTTTATTTTTCTCTTCGTTACCGTGTGAGGAGCCGAAGTTCTTCGTCTCTTCCACTCTTTCTCCAAATATTAGGTTTTGCATCTTGTTACTTTTTTTATTTTTCGTTTGTTTCTTTCTAAAATTAGAACAACAAAAAGGAGAAAGAAAAAGAAGAAAAAAATGAAAAGAAAAACGAAAAAACGAATTTATAAAGACCTAGAAAGGGAATAAGATGTTGTCATTGTAAGATGAACTCTTTCCATCGGGGGGGGGGGGGGGGGAAGGAAAAAGGGGGGGGGGGGGGGGGGGGGGGGGGGGGGAAGGGGGGGGGGGGGGGGGGGGGGGAGGAAAGGGGGAGGAGGGGGAAAAAAAAGAAAAAGGGGGAGGTGGGGGGGGGGGGGGGGGGGGGGGGGGGGGGGGGGGGGGGGGGGGGGGGTGGGGGGGGCCCCCCCAAACCCGATGCTGGGTAAGGAGAAGATCAAAAGAGCCCACACAATAAATCTTGAATTCCATTGATGTTTCTCTTCTACAAGCACTATGTTTGGGCTCTCTTCTTTATCACTCTTACCGCTTCATATGTCAGTTTTCAAAGTTTTGTCTTCAGGTAACCGTTATTTTCTGCTTCTTCAGCTGGAATCCAATGGGAGAAACAGGTAAGAACCTCTGCACAGATGTACCTATCTGGTGGCATGTCTGTATTAGTCACTAGTGCCACCGAATTTCGTTGGTAACCACGTTTCTCTTGCACTCAAATGCTGTGGCAATGGTGTTATGGATCTTGATAATTTTAAACAATTATTATGATCCACCAGATGATTGTGGAAAGATATTCTTGACTAGTTCCAATAATTTTAAATGTTAATAAAGCAACACAACAGAATTTACATCTGACACCTTAATGAATTCACTAGTTCATTTGGCCGTTCCATTTGAAGTTTACATGGGAGAAAGTGGGATAGGGACACTTACTCATGCTTGCACATTCTCTCCATTTGAGGTTATTGGGTGATGAGAGAAATGCAACTGTTTTGGAGGAATTCAAAATACAAAAGCATTGATGGTGAGCTTGTAGATGTTGTGGGCGATTCGTGGGTCTTGAAACCTAGCCCTACATCAGCCTCATGGCATTCGGTTAATGGGATCAATGAAGGTTGCTTTCTTAGAAATTCAATCTCCACACACTTGGTGGCATATAAGGGAAGCTGAGAACATGTATGAAGACAAGTTCAATAGAGAGAATAGATTGCTGGGTGTTTGTGGGCTAACAAGAGGGATCATGCACTCTGGTTTGCTCCACCTGAGTGGAAGGAATGCAGGCTGGGAATATAAATTCTATTATTGTTGCCCATTACTAAGCTTTTGTTTAATGATGTTGGGTTTGTAAGAGAGCTAGTAAAATCCACTATGCCGGCTTTGTGGAAGGAAGGGGTTCGGAGAAGGATGAAAAGGGTTTGTGCATGCAATGAAAGGCATGTATGTCCGGTACAGAGCTCTAGGGAAGATAAGAAGCTTGAATAAGATTGATGATGAAAACTCACTGTCCAATTTGCTGTGGTGGGTACATAACATAGGCGACTCGGAAGGGGAGGAACATGTGAAAAGAGGAGGAAAGTACAGCTGGTTTGGACATTACAGTCATCGAAGCAACCCATTTTCTTCTTCTGTTTACTGTACATGGTATTTGAATCAATAAACTCGTTTTTCTTACTTTCTTTTAGCGTACATTCAGGTATTTGAATCTGCAAACCAAAGGCAATTTATCAAAGTTGATCTATTTTAGAACGCGAAAGCAAGCCTCTTGTTTGTGCCCCCAGGTGAAAACCAGCTTCTAGGTAGTTTAGGGGAAGAAGCATGCTTTAAAGGAGGATAGCATGGTTTTTTTGCTATAATTTCATCCTTATTATTTTTTTCTTTTCAAATAAAACATCTACTTGATCTTCCCTTAAAAAGATTAAATAACTTTGTAAGGCAGTACGGAAAGTTAATCATAACTTTCTAAGGCAATATAACAAATTGATGTTTAGAAAGTTATGATTAACCATAGGCTGGTACCATGTGTTAAAAAAAATACTGTATTTCAACTTTACTATTATATCAATACAATAAAAAAAGAAAAGAAAAAAGATTATGAAGAAACCTGCTTTAGTGTCTTTTAGCGATTGAAATAGAGAGAACCATAGAATAGGAGATTGAATTTATGATAATTGATGCTTATACTTCTTAGAAGATTGGGAACAAGTAACTTGGGGGTTTGGAAT
The DNA here is from genome assembly GCF_041222555.1 of Hakea prostrata. Lineage (NCBI taxonomy): Eukaryota > Viridiplantae > Streptophyta > Magnoliopsida > Proteales > Proteaceae > Hakea > Hakea prostrata. Next base: position 72,579,387 of record NC_142602.1, read on the forward strand.
GTCGAACACCATATATATATATATATCATATATATATCATACTACTCCTCTTTTTCTGTAAATCTTTCACTTGATTATTGTATCCTTTGTTTTTATTTAAATGTCATATTTTTTGTATTAATTTTGTTGTTACTTTATTTTTTACTCATAAATTATTGGTACCATTTTCAGATTTTTTGTTTAAATGCGTAAAATTAAATTAAATTAAATCGAGAAAATTTTTCCTAGAAAAGAGAGTAAAAGATATATATTTATTTTTCAATCTCAACTAATATTCCTTATAAATCACTAATAAAATCCTCAAATAAAATAGGGAAGAGATTTTTTTTTCTAAAAAAGGAAAGTGTATATATCGTACTATTATATAAAATACGAACTCATCTTTGATGGCAAATATTTTTCTTGACTATTTTTTTCTTTATTTTTATTCAAATGACATGTCTTTTTTTACTAATTTTCTTATTGTTCTTTTTTTTTTTATCATAAATTTTTGGTATCCTTTGTATTATTTTTTCTTAAATTTATAAACTATAAAATCAAATCAATCAAAAAGGAGAAATTTCCTTCAGTTAAAACTGAAAACCACACAAGAACATGGTGATTAGAGAGTTAAAGATGGGCAGGAGGGGGTAGATACAAAGGCATCTTAGTGAAGGAGGTATTCAAATGGTGGAGAGCTTTTTGGTGCAAGCAGAGCATAAGGATGCTTTTTTAAAATTTTATGTGACCCAACTTACTATGTTAATTAGTTTCCTCATTGTCTCTGGTGTTAGGATCATAGATCATTTGATCTATATAGTTCTTGAGTCATTTGACTATGCAACTGACCTTTTTTTTTTTTTTTTTCTTTCGTTTTGGATGAAGAAGTGGGATTTAGTTTTGATCAACCAAAGTAGGTACATGATTTATGCTTTTTAGGATTGATGATCATCCAAAGTATTCACCATCTAAGGAGGAATATGATCATAACTAAAATTGTTGCTATTGTTTTGGAAAATGTATATCTGGGATCTATAGGCCTTTATATGTTACAAGTAAGTATATTCTGGCAGTCAGTAGCTTTAGAGAATATAGTTTTTCCTATAAGTGCAGTTAGGTTAGGTTGTTGGATTGCCTTAATTGATGAATATCGTTCAACTCAAGAAAAAGGCAGTATAAGTAGTAGCTTAGCAGCTAAGTAGGGAACAAAATGGAAGGAAAAAAGACTTTCTATGTATTCATCTATAATCATAATGAAGTATGGTACAAAATTCTCTAAAGGGATTGCTTATTTTACAAGCTGTCAGAGAGCAGTGCTTCTAACCCCATGAATTATTCAAGTTCTGCCACATACAATACAAGTAAAAGAAAAAACTGAAGTAAGTAGAGAATGTTTTCTTTGCTGCTCCCCACTCTCTTCTCTCGTGTTGAAACTCACTTGACAAATAGTTTCTTGCATCGCTTGCTTGGCTTGGTTCATAGACTAGCTACTGCTTTAGCTTCACCACAACCATTGGTGTAAAATCATGGGTACAAGGATTTGAAGTCCTGATGACACAGAGGTGCCACACCTAAGTATTTGATTCTTGCTGGGTACCTCTTCATGGGTACTAGAATTTAAACCCCATTCCACCTTGAGGTAATAAACCATTAAAAAGTTACTTGGGAAGGAACTGAAGGCCATTTTTGGGAATGACAAGACCATTGCTTAGGTCCCTGATAGGCATTACTGGCTCCATTTATCTAAGGACGTGGAGCATGTAATGGAGAGGAGCAGAGTGTATCGATTGGCAAAAGGAGGCAAACAAAATACAGGACTGTATTCTCCATTGTTAGTACCAATAGCCACATACAGATATAAACATAAAATTCATCTTAGGCATTTTCTACACAAGAAAGGTATGTTTCTATTGTTGTGGGTCTTGACAGATTCACAAAAATGGCCCATTTCATTCCTTGTTGAATACAATGCTTCCCACACTGCAAAGTCTTCAAAGAGATTGTAAAGTCCTTGAGCTATTCTTGAAATACCCTATGGTAGGGAATCAATAAAAAGTTATTGTTTTCTAAGCACATTCCAACCCCAAATACATGGGCAAACTAAAGTAGTAAACAAAAGCTTGGTCAGATATCATGAGTAGCCAGACCCTCTATACTTGACAATTGACACAGTAGAGTTGGTTAACATAGCTTTGTGAACAGGACTAATGGCAGTAGTTCACTTGAAGCTCCCAGTGATCTTGTTCCTCCCCCAGAGAATGCTAAAGTCAATACAGATGTAAATGAGTCCAACCTAAAGATTGCTTCAACAACGAAGTCTACGAGGTTAAGGCGGACAAACATAACAAATATGTTAAATTCATGCCTACAGACATGGTAATGCTGAGAGTTAAGCCTAGAAAGACACCAGCCATCAATTAAGTTTTTGAATATCCACCTCTCAACATCCAGCACAACACCTGGAACTTCCTTGCAGAAATCAATCCAACTCTCTGACCAATGCATTACATCCTCCTGTAAGATGTATTTCAAACTATCATCCTCTTCATTGATGTTGTAGGCGAAGTCTTTTGCGTGAAATTGATCCAACTCAGAACACAACTCCTCTGAGTTCTTTGTTCTTAGGAGCGCCTCTTGTTTATGGACATGTTTTGTCTTGACCTCCTCGACAAGCCATCGGGAAGCAAGACCTAGAGGGATTTTGGCAGGCTGGCATATCTTATCTTTTGATAAGTGCCTATTGTACAAACAAGGTATTGAAGTTTGGGCTGTTCACGTGATCCCATGAACAATAACGTGAACAATGTTATGTCATTATTCCTTGTTTTTTTTTTTTCTTCCAGATATGCTACTCTTTCTAATGTAAGAATCTTGCTACACAAGTTTTGGTAGTTTTTAGCTGGGAACTACCGGTCTCCGAAACGAGATATGCAAGATATTGACCAAAATAATTTATAGGAAATAATTTAAATTTACCACATATTTGCATCAAGTTAGGATATAGCATCAAATTTAACAAAATTATTGACCAATAGCCCCGGGGGAAATTTTTTGAGGTGCCCCGGTCGGTGCGCCCGCGACCGTTCCTTGGTTTAAAAGCATAGTTTCTATTTTTTTATTAATTACTAATTTCAGAACTTTCCTTTTTAATTACTTTCTATTTTGGATAGATTTTAGGAGTTAGTTTTATTAGAAACTTATATCTATAAGTTGTACTCTTTATTTCTTTTTTTAGAGGGAAAGATGACTTGCTTCTCAAGTTGTAATCTAGACTATTGATATCTATAAATAAGAGGATTGTGATTCTAGGAGTGTTAAGCTAGAATCACATGCTTGTGTGATTCCTATCAATTCTTTTTCTTTCTTCTTCTTTTTCTTCTTCTTAGTTCTTTTGTTCTTGCACTATTTTGGTTAATTAAAGTTTGTTTTCTAACACAAGGTACATTAGATGCATAGGTATTGTGCATTAAACACTTAGCACACGTACAATTGAGTAATGATAACTTCTTATCCGAATACGGTCTCGCCGATGAGTGGTGGCCTAAAGATGCATCGAGTGATGTGTGAGAAAAATCATTGTCGCCAAATGGTTGGGCTAGTATCCTTTTTTTGAGGAGTGTCGAGAGATTAGCTTGGAGCCAAGAGGCTAGTTCAAAATTTGAAGTCCAAGGAAAGCTAAGGGCCAATCTAAAGACTGGTTTTTTTAGGAGAGCCAAGCGGCTGGACAAAGGACTATGTCGAACCCGGTTGACCCTAGTTCATATGGTTTGCATTGGTTTGGAAGTCTCAAAAATGGTTTGATATTACTCAAGCCCCCTAGTCTTTGGATTTGCACTTTGTGTGTTAGGTTTGAAGATTGATTTCTCCAAATACTTGCAATCTAAACCGTCATTCGGGAGCCCAAAGGGCTGAGCATTCCTTGATGTGACTCATTCAGTGGACCGACAGTTTGGTGGTTGAAAGAATGTGTGCGCTATTCAAGGCGCTTCCCGCAATGACACTTCCGTATGCCATTATAAAAACATGGTTCAGTTTGTGAAATGTTTCTCCTTGGTGGCTGTTGATTAGGAGTGATTTGGATCTTCCAATCAAAGTTTGCTTGGCCATATAAAGCATTCACCTGCCTTCCTCTTTTTACAACAACTATTGTTTTGAAGCTTGTGGGAAGTTCTTGGCAAGTTACTGAAGGTCTCCTTATATGATCACCTCGAGTTACGCTTTTGACCAATATGTCGTCAACGTAGACTTCCATGTTTTGACCAATTTGTTTGCAAATTTTTGTTAACTCCCATATGGTATGTAGCTCTAGCTTTCTTTGGACTGAATGGCATGACTCTATAGTAATAACTTTCTTTGTTGGTCATGAACGCCATGTGGACTTTGTCCTAATTAAGGCTTCATCAAGACTGATTGTATCTAGAGTAGGCATCCATGAAGCTCAAGACTTCAAGCTCGGCCGTGGCATCTATCAATAGATCAATCTAGGGAAGAGGATAACAATCTTTTGGACTTGCCTTGTTAAGATATGTATAATCCATCCACATCCTCCACTTTCTGTTGGCTTTCTTTACCATGACCACATTGGCTAACCAAGTGGGACATTCAATGGGCTGAATGGAATTAGATTTCTGTAGTTTCTCAACCTTTGCTTGGATAGCCTGGTGCTTCTCAACTTAGAAATTCCTTCTTTTTTGGACTACGGGCTTGGCACCCTTGTTGATCTAGAGGCTGTGCTTGGAAACTTGTCGATCATTTCTGGCCATGTCCTCCACCAACCATACTAAAACATCAGAGTTTTGTTTGAGGAATGCCGCAAGCTTGTGCTTGAATTCATTACTTTGTTCGGAACCGATCATGGTTCCTCGATAAGGGTTGTCTTCATTTAGGGGAACTCGTTGCAATTCCTCTACAGGTTCCCCTCTTTGTACTTGATCCTCCTCTCGATCATCTCGAACTTTCTACAGCCAATGTTAGTCCTCCATACGGAGCAGATGGCTACTTTTTGATGAAGTTGAGATAGCAATTTCAAGACTGTCTTTGATCAGTTTTACAAATTCTAAACCCTTCATTGGTTGGAAATTTCATCATCATGTGCTAGGGTGATACTATGGTCCCTAGTGCACTCAAAGTTGGTCTCCCCAAATTAGCATTATAGGGTTGTAGTCTTCCAGCTAAGGCAACAAAGAAGAATGTTAGACTTATTTTGTCTCTAACCTATCTGTTTGTTTCTTTAACCTATCAAAGATAGAATGGGGGTTCCTTGTTTGTTGAACTCCCCTTTGTTCTTGTTTGGTCTTTGCAGAGTCAGTGGGGAGAAAAGTTACTCCAACTCTCTAGGCCATGCCTTGCTAATTGACAGGGGAGGGGGCCACTGTCTTTGAAAGAGATGCAGTAGGGCCTCTTGGAGGCATGATTTGAGTCCATTGGATCACCATCATTTGGAAGGTGGTCATCATCTCCATCATCTTATTTTCCAGGGCCTGAGCTTGAACAAAATTGTAAGTGGGGGTTGAGGCCGTTCTCTGCAAGGGAAGTCCTCTATTCAAAACAATTGCTTGTTCTGGGACTTTCACTTCGCGTGGTGGTGGCAAGGGAGGGGCCTCCTTAAAAGTACCCTCATTTTGAGTATTTTGTTTTTTTTTTGTTCTTTTTTCCACCAAGTCATTCGCGTCCTTGAGACTTAGAACCATTATTGTCTGAATTTTCCCTTGCCATCGTTACTCAGGGATAAAAAGCACAAGAAATAATCAAAAGATATTTCTTTCCCACAGACGGCGCCAAATGTTGCTAATTTGTCAACTCCAATTCAACCATGAAGTGTCTTGAACCTGAGATTTGTAGATCAAAGGAAACTCATGAAAGTAGGCCACCTTTGTGGACGGGAAGCCGCCTCCGATGGTAAAATTAGATGCTAGATAACATAATTCCTTGTAGAGAGGAATTAAAGCCCGAAGAGGTGATGTACTACTCTTGGGTAGGTACCAGAGTTTATGCTGGATTAATTGGCTTTTCTTGTCTTAGTGTAGCTCAATTTGGCTTAGTTTTCTCTCTTACTAGAAGAGGGTATAAATGACTGTTCTTATACTAGAAGAAGACTCCATGGAGAAGATGGATGGCCATTGGATGGCTTGATTCGATTCACAAGGAAAAAATCAAGGCAAAGGTTTGGCTTGCTTGTGCTCGAAGGGACACGATTTGGGCAGTCTTTACGAAGTTTACAGGGATGCCTGCCAAAAGTTGTCATCAGATGGGATGTATTTTGTTTTGACCTCCTCGAAATCTAAATTTGAGGAGAGCTAAGGGGCCAATCCAAAGACTGATTTTCAAGGAGAGCCAAATGGCTTGACAAAGGACTATGCTGAACCTAATTGACCTTGATTCATATGGTCTGCATCGGTTTGGAAGTCTAAAAAATGGTTTGATATAACAACAATAAAAACCTAGATTCTTCTTCTCGCTAAAGTACATGGAAATTTATTGAACTGGTTAGGTTAAAATGATCGAAAACCAATCCTTAAGGTTGTGTGGAAATGCACAAAAATAAAAGCAATTGTAAACTTAACTATAAGAAAATGATTTAGGTCAAGAAGTTATAAATGCATGTCTCCAATTGAAAAAGAAAAGAAGAATTAATATGCTAGGTTTGAATGAGCAGAAAATCAGATACAAGTGATATTGATCAAACCTGTCACAAAATAGGATATTTGGAAATGCTCTTTAATGGTTTCAACGAGTTGTGTACGATCAACAACTCCATGTCTATCTTCCGCAAGCTCAAACTCTATATTCGTAGCTTTAGCATTTCACAGTGACTGAAAAAACTACGTTGCGATTCCAAGTAGCTCAAAGCCATACTGAAGAAGAAGAAGAAGAAGAAGAAGAAGAGGGTTGGGTTGGGTTGGGTTGGGTTTGAGTTGTTAAGCCGCTCAGGTTAGCAAGCTCACATGGTTCTTCTTCACATAAATGTGTTTAAAGTGCACATGTTTAAAATGAGCGGTTGCGATTAATCACACTCATAGGGTAAATGTAGACCCTGCACTGCATGGGTGCTGTGCATTAATTATGCAGCACCGAAGCAAAATCATTTTCCATTAGAACAATAGTTGGTTAGAGGAAATGACAAATATTCCTGTAGTTACATTATTCTATATCTTTTTATAATATAAAATGACAAAAGGAGGAAGAAAAAGGAACTCATGGGCGAAGAAAAATGATGAAATTTAAGATTTAATTTTACCTCGGGCAACACTGTAAAGTCACAATAGAATAGGAAAATTTAGAAATTATGAAGTTATCTAACTATGATTTAACAAAATTTACTAATGGAGTATCCTATTGCAAAAATTTGAAAGATATTTTTGTAAGGATATTGCCAATTGGACATAATTTTGAGGTGTCCATGTTTTTCGTCAATTATCTTGATGTGTCCCTCAAAATTTACCATAATATTTTTCTTTGATGTAGTAAGGTTAATGGGCCTCAATAAGGGACATGGCTGCTTGCATTTCAACCTTATGGAACTGTCATGCATTGCATGCATGAAATATGGTTATAACTATTATACCCAACACATTCATTGTGACCTTCTCATCTTTCATAGCCTATAATGGGATTTCCTCAAAGAGTTTAATATAAGTTTCTTATTGTCTAGAAAGAACCTTGCCATTTTCTTTCTCAATATGTATTGTTATGTTATAACGAGGGTACAACAATTTGGCAGCTTTCCACTCCTTGGCTCAGAGATTGTTACCCCATTGCCTTGGCTTTTCCTCAATGAATAAGTTTCCAACTAAAAGATATGAAAAAGAATTGCCATTGAAGTTTTCAATTTCAAAGACTGAGATATTGGAGAAAACTAATTTGGCAAGTGCATGATTATCACACACTCATAACACAATTATTTCTCTTATTTTATGAAAATATGTTAAACGTAGAAATATCAAAGCAAAGGTGCTAAGTGCATAGTTAATGCACTCTTCGTGAGTTCAAGGGAAGGTGGTTAAGGTGGTAAATGAAATTCGAACTTTGGTGGCGGAGGTAGGTCATGTTCGGTTCTACCATGTTGGATGTGAAGCCAATAGAGCTATTGATTGGATGTCAAAAATACAACTGTATTCGTGTTTGTCTTTGGTTTTCTTTGCAACATCCCCTCGTGTTCTTAGGGAGATCATTCAGACAAATTTAAGCCCCAATAGGTTTTTCTTTTGTGTGTCTTGGGCTTTTAGCATTGTCTTTGTACCGGAAAAAATATAATATATCAAAGTATTGGAACAAACAAAGGAGTGAAACTGTTTTTTCTCAAAAAAAAATAAAATAAAAATGTTATTGGAACAAATAAAGGAGAGAAATTAGGGGGACACATTCTATCCCTTCAAACATCAAGATCACCTGTGATAAAGTAAAAAAATAAGAAGAAAAATTGAAATATTTTGACTTGCCATGTTTGAAAACTTTCCAAAACTTCGCATTTGCATTTGTACAACTTTTTTTTCTTTCTTCTTCTTCTTCTTCTTCTTCTTTTTTTTTTTTTTTTTTTTTTTTTGATTCGCCAACAAATCATTATATTATATGTGTTGTATCTTAGCACAACAACTCGCGTCATTAATCTACCTTATTTGTTTCCTACAAAAAAGTAGTTAGTTGATTGATAGTCAAAAGATCAATTACGTTAGCTAGCTAATTGATGGATTCTAGATCCTTCTATTTGATTCTAAATATTTTCTTTGTACATTTCATTTTAGGTGGACATTAGTTGTATATCTTCTATATATACCTCTTAAGGTATTGCAATACAACATGCCACTTTACAATCCGATATGCATGTTTAACATGGTATCATCGTAGTGTAGTGTTTTTGATAATTCTTTCACCATGGTTACATTATTGAAGCTTTCGCAGCCCCTGCTAGATCACCTGTAGCTTCTTCATGTGAAAGTGACCAGCAACTACTTTCATTACTTCCTTGTGATACTCATCCTTTAACAAATCTTACAAGTAACCCCGATGTGTTTCAATATTATTTCTGCCACTACTTGGATATTGGACTTGGGTGCAAGAGATCACATCTTATTTGATCTCTCTCTTTTTTCTACTTATTCAAAACCCAACCCCTCATTTTTATTGATGGATCACAAGCCCATGTTGCTCACGTTGGTATTGTTTGCGTACTACTTCATTTACTTATTCCTAATGTTTTCGATGTCCCTTATTTTAAGTATAACCTTGTCTCAATTAGTAAGCTAACAATTGCCACCAATTATTCTATTACATTTACTTAAGCTTATTCTGAATTTCAGGAGAAACAATCGATGAAGATTATTGTGACGGTTAAATATTTTGGTGGCGGTCGTTATTACTTGGACAGTTGGACTTACCTTCCTTCCATCTTTTTCTGCCTCTGTTGCCTATGATAGACATTTTGACCTTTTGTATTGGCGATTAGGCCACCCTAATCTCAGTTTAACCTCTTCTTTCAAGCATTTGGATTCAAGTATTTTATTATCAAATAAATGCATTTGTACTGCGAGTCCTTTGGCAAAGTATGCAAGACTAACATTTCCTACTAGCTCCATTTCTACTTCATCTTGTTTTGAATTGTTGCATCTTGATGTTTGTGGACTACATCGCTTAACATCTATGTCTTATGCATGTTATGTTTAATAGTTGTTGATGATTACTCAAAAAGTACTTGAATATATTTAATGGTTTCAACAACGGAGGTGAATCATTTCATTCTTCAATTCTTTGCTATGGTTCAAACTCAATTTAATACTCATATCAAATGCCTTCATTCCAATAATGGAACATAATTTTTTAATGCACCCACCAATCAATTTTTGGCCTCGTGGTGTTCTCCACCAATCTAGTTGCAATGCTACCCCCCCCCCCCAACAAAATGGGGTTGTAAAATGCAAACACCAACATTATTAAACATGGCATGAGCTGTATGTTTCCATCTCATTTGCCATCAGAATTTTGGGGGGATTGTGTTCTCACTGCTTGTTACATCATAAATCGTCTTCCTACCCCTATGCTCCATGGAAAGACACCTTATGAGGTACTTTTTAACAAGATCCCAACTTTTTTTCATGTGTGTGTTTGGTTGTTTTTGCTTTGCTAAGAACATGACTTACATAAATTTGATAAAAGGGCCTCTCTTGAAAATTTTATTAGTTATCCTTATGGGTAAAGATGTTATCGCATCTTTGATATTTTGTCCAAAAGGAAAAATAGTTAGTTGTGATGTTATTTTTCATGAAAATATTTTTCCTCATTCTTTTCTATCATCCACATCTCCTGTTGGTTCCCTTTTGTTACCCTTACCCATCTTAGACGCTACATTGAAATCGGCAATATTGTCGACACTCGACCAATGGCACCTACTCACCCCATACTTCTTCCTTCCCCATCATCCATTGTTCCCATTGATTGTCCACAACAATCATGACGACTTCCAAGGTATTTATAGGATTATGATTGTGCCTTACCCTCATCCTAATCATCTTCATCCGATCATGGTTCAGGTACATCCGGCCACTTGGTTAATTTTTTAAATTATTTCCATTTTCCCCCACCCCATGTTGCTTTTCTAATCTCACCTTCAAATGTTATTGAACCTACGGCATTTGCTGAAGCATTGAAAAGCTAAGAATGATGTGATGCCATGCAATCTAAAATTGTAGTCCTATCCGATAACAACATTTGGTCACTTGTTCCCTTACCACCTGGCAAAAAGCCCATTGACTTTAAATGGGTTTATCGCATTAAATAGAACTCAAATGGTTCCATTGAGCATTATAAAGCTCGTTTGATGGTTAAAGAATATAATCAAATTGAAGGTGTAGATTATAATGACACATTAGCCCCTATGGAAAAACTTTGTAACTGTATGTGTCATTCTTGCTTTTGCTGATGCATGTGGTTGGCCTTTACACCAATCAATGTTCACAATATGTTCCTCCAAGGAGATCTTGATGAGGAGGTTTACATGGTTCCCCCACCATGTTAGTCAAATGGCCAGGGGAAAACCTAGTATGTCCCCTATATAAGTCTTTATATGGGCTCAAACGGGCCTCTAGACAATCGTTTGCTGAGTTCTCCACCGCATTACATGAATTTGGACTCTCTCACTCCCTCACAAACTATTCTTTGTTCACACTGAGACATCGAGAGGATATTGTACATGTTCTCTTATATGTGGATGACATTGTCATCACTAGTTCTAGCAATACTTAGATAAAATCTGTCCAACACATGCTTCACCATGTTTTCACGTTAAGAATCTTGGGACACTCAAGTATTTTTTGGGTAGGGACTTTATCTTTGTCAATGGAAATATGCCATTCAAAGTATTTTTTTGGGTAAACTATAATATTTACTATACGAGACCCCTTACATGTTCTACTAGCGTCGTACGTTCAGAGTCCCCATCTTCTACCAAAAAAAAGAAAGAAAAAAAGAGTCCCCATCTAGCTGGGCCACTACATTATATCCCCTAGGTGCTACAAACAAAGGCTGAGTTAATAGTTGATATTATTAAGACACAACCTCAATAGTAGAAAATGGTTGAATGATTTCATATGAGAGAACCTCAAATATATAGACAACATACATCCCATGCTGGTAGGTAATTATGAACAATAAAGAAAAGATATAAAAGATGGAAATACAATACAAGGAAATGTTTGTATGGAAATATAATACATGGAAATGTTTGTATAGCAAATATAATACATGGAAATGTTTGTATGGAAATACAATGTATGGAAAGAATCCGAATTGAAGGAATGATGAATGGAAGGAATTCAAATGGAAAGAATTCAAATGAGAAGAGAAAATAATATGGAAATAATTCAAATGAGAGGAGGGAATAATATGGAAAGAATTCAAATGAGAAACAATTAGGAAAAGGATGAAAAATCATCCTTAGCATGCCTAATACTCCCCCTCAAGTTGGAGAGTGAATGTCAAGAACTCTCAACTTGCCTCTATGATTGAGAAACAAATCTTTTCCAAGGGCCTTGGTGAAAATGTCAGCAATTTGGGCAATACTAGTGGTGGAGGTCGGTTGGATAAGACCATGGCGAACCTGATCACGAACCACATGACAATCAATCTCGATGTGCTGGTGCACCGTGAAAGACTGGATTCATAAAAATATATAAAGCAGCTTGAATGTCACAAAATAAATGTATTGGTTGAGGGACCATGACACCAAGATCTTGGAGCAATGTAACTAACCACATGAGTTTACAAGTGGTGACGGCCATGCACGATATTCAGCCTCAACAGATGAGCGGGACATAGGTGCTTGTTTTTTAGATTTCCAAGATAAAGGGTTGGAACCAAGAAACACACAATATCCAATCGTAGATCGTCGAGTCATAGGGCAACTTGCCCAATCTGAATCACAATAAGCATGGAGTGATAACTCACTATCAGCAGATAAAAGAATCCCTATGAGGCTCATGTGTGAATTGACTAAGAACATTCACAGTGTGAACAATATCTGGACGAGTAATTGTGAGATAAATAAGTCGGTCCAATAACCGAAGGTATGGTGTTGGATTAGCTAAGGGCTCACCATCGGAAGCAGTTAACTTGAGGTGTTGTTCCATTGGAAATTGAGTCGGATTAGCACCTGTGAAACCAACATCAGTTAAGATGTCCAATGTGTATTTTCGTTGGTTAATGAAAATACCTTTCTTGAAACGGGCCACCTCAAGACCAAGGAAATATTTAAGCGATCCAAGATCTTAAATCCGGAAATGTTGCTGACGAAGTGATTTTACGTTGGAAATCACAGATGTGTCAGACCTAGCAATTAAAATATCATCAACATAAAGCAAGCACAAAGGTAGATGAAGACTCTATAAGTAGAGAAAATAGAGAGTAATCTGCCTTAGATTGCGTATATTCAGGATCAATAAGGGCACCAAAAAGCTTGGAAAACCAATTACGGGATGTTTGCTTAAGCCCATATAGGGATTTGTGCAAGTGACAAACCAATTCTCCCCCTTTCGATGATAACTAGGCGGAAGAGTCATATATACCTCTTCATCAAGACCGTCATGGAGAAAGGCGTAGTTGACGTCCAATTGATGCAAGGACCATCCTTTGATAGCAGCAATGGCAAGAAGTGTTCAGACAGTAACCAACTTGGCAACTGGGCAAATGTCTCATGGAAATCAATCCCTTCAATTTGAGTATAACCTTTTGCCACCAAACGTGCTTTATAGCGTTCAATTGACCCATCTGAATGCCGTTTGATTTTGTAAACCCATTTGCAACCTATGGGTTTCTTGTGTGGGGGCAAAGGTACAAGAGACCAAGTCTTGTTAAGGTCAAGAGCTGCAATTTCACTATCCATTGCCTCCTTCCAATCAGGTGAGACAATAGCCTTGGCAAAACTTGTAGGTTCAATTGTAGCATTGAGGGCCTTGAGATACCTGAAATGGGGTGAGGATAATCTATGATAGGACAAAAAACAATCAGCAGGAGTGAGAGTACCTGTGCAAGAAGGAGAAACTTGGGCATCCATGGCATAACAATGATAATCTTTAAGATGGGGGTGGTGGTCGATGAACCCGAGATGGACGGGAGATGGTGGTGGATGGAAAGTTGGGTGAAGAAGATTCATCCACATGTTGGGAAGAGGGTGTGGTTGATAACGGTAGATCCGACAAGATGGGTAAACTGTCAATATCTGAAGTAGCAATGGGTAAAACATGCAATGATGAAGATGACAATTTTGAAAAAGGAAAAGAATCTTCAACAAATGTGACATCATGACTAATGAAAACCTTATGTGTTTGTAAATCATAAATCTTATAACCTTTTTGTGCATATGGATACCCAATAAAAACACTTGGAGATGCTCGGGGATCGAATTTATGATGAATGGATGAATGATTATGACTATAACAAAGGCATTCAAAAGTTCGAAGATGGGAATATGAAGTGGTGACTTACCATGTAGCAGCGGGGTGGGTAAATGATTAATTAGGTAAGCGGCTGTCAAAACACAATGACCCCAAAACTTATGAGGTAGACTGGCTTGAAAAGATAGAGCACGAGCCACATTAAGAAGGTGCCGGTGTTTGCGTTCAATAATCCCATTTTGTTGGGGTGTATTAACACAACAATGTTGGTGAACAATACCATGGGTTGAAAAAAATTCAATTGAATGGGAATTAAAAAACTCACGACCATTATCAGTTTGGAGTTGTTTAATTTGGTATCCAAATTGGGTTTGGATCATAGCAAAAAATTCCCTTAAACGGGACCAAACATCAGATTTATGATTTAACAAAAACACCCAAGTGCATCGTGAAAAATCATCCACAATAGTTAAAAAATATTTTGCACCACAAATTGAGGGAACGAAGTAAGGTCCCCATATGTCACAATGTATCAATTCAAAACAAGAAGTGGTAGAAATTGTACTAGATGGAAAAGGAAGTCGAGTTTGCTTAGCCAAAGGACAAATAGAGCAAACACAATTTTTATGAAAAGAAATAGTCGGATCCAAATGTGCAAGATAACTGGAAATTTTTAAAGATGGATGGCCCAAACAAGAATGCCAAAGATCATTTGTGGGAAAAACAACAGCAGCAACAAAATGATCCAACTCCAAATAATAAAGTCCATTATTCGCCTTACCTAGCCCAATCCTCTCCTTCGTACGTAGGTCTTGTATCACACAATGATCATGGTAAAAAGTTAGGAAACAATGAAGTTGTTGGGTAAGTTGGGTAATAGATAACAAATTAAAACCAAATGAAGGAACATGTAAGACATTTGTGAGAGGTAAAGTGGGTATGGGGCTGCAATTCCCAATATGTGTAACGGGAGCAAAACCTCCATTGGGAAGACGAATGGATTGGGTGTGGGGAACAAGACTATCCAAATGAAATAAAGATAAATCTGAAACCATATGAAGACTGGCGACAGAATCAATAACCCATAGAGAAGATACTTTACCTACAACATTTGCCAAGGGTGTAATGTTACCAGTTTCCAATAGAGATAGGAGTTTATGGTACTGATCTGTGGTGAAAGATGGTGTAACAATAGAAGGGACCATAGTTGCAGCAAGAGAGTGAACCGTTGGAGATGGCGGTGCGGTGGACTTCGTAGCACGTTTGGGAGGATACCCATGTTTTTTAAAACAACGGGATTCCAAATGACCATCCAAACCACAAAAGTCACAATGATAGTGTTTCTTGGTACCATTTTTGGAACTATATCGATGAGATGTGGCAGCCAAGGCAGAGTGCGTGAGAGCGGGAGCAATAGCCTCATGAATTGTGCGATGACGCTCCTCTTGAAGTAAGAGAGAATAAGCACGATTCACTGTCGGCAAAGGGTCCATCAAAAGTAATTGGCTACGAAGTGAGCCGTAGGAATCATTAAGTCCCATAAAAAATTCAAGAAGCTGACCTCTATGAATAAGATCAGAATGCTTCTTTAGAAGACCACATGTGTAAGGTGGTAGATCATTATATGAAGAAAGCTCATCCCAGAGCCCTTTGAGAACCGTATAATAAGAAGCCAATGAAGATGTGCCTTGTTGATGGGTGGAAATGGCACGACGAATTTAAAAAATGCGAGGTGCATTTTGTTGAGAATAATGAGCCTCAAAGTCGTCCCAAACCTCATGAGCAGTAGAGGCATAAAGGACACTATGAGCAATATCAGGAACAAGAGTATTGACAAGCCAGGAAAGAACCATACTGTTACAGCGGATCCATTGAGAAAGCAAAAATGAATCAGAAACAGGTTTTGAAAGAGAGCCGTCAGTAAATTGAAGTTTGTTTTTCGCTTCAAGAGCCATATGCATAGCACGTCGCCAAGTCGGATAGTTATCACCCTTTAATGGTTGGGTGACCAAAATGGCACCCGGATTGTCCGAGTGATGAAGGAAAAATGGAGAAGAGGAACCAAATCAACAAACTTAGTATTGGTAGCCATTGAAGAGGAGGAAGAAGAAGACGTGGTGAATAAAGATGTAGAATCGTGTTTAGGCTGATACCATATTAAGACACAACCTCAATAGTAGAAAATGGTTGAATGATTTCATATGAGAGAGCCTCAAATATATAGACAACATACATCCCATGCTGGTAGGTAATTATGAACAATAAAGGAAAGATATAAAAGATGGAAATACAATACAAGGAAATGTTTGTATGGAAATATAATACATGGAAATGTTTGTATAGCAAATATAATTAATGGAAATGTTTGTATGGAAATACAATGTATGGAAAGAATTCGAATTGAAGGAATGAGATGGTATGGAAAGAATTTGAATTGAAGGAATGAGATGGTATGGAAAGAATTCGAATTGAAGGAATGATGAATGGAAGGAATTCAAATGAGAAGAGCAAATAATATGGAAATAATTCAAACGAGAGGAGGGAATAATATGGAAAGAATTCAAATGAGAAACAATTAGGGAAAGGATGAAAAATCATCCTTAGCACGCCTAATAGATATTGTCAAGGATCTCTTGGGACAGGAAGGGCTGTAGTTAAGCTATTCCAATTAGTGATGAAAGAATTATAAGGCAGTCAATCATCAAAAACACCACAGTCAAGATCTTCAGTTAAGGCATCCACAGCTGCTGCAAGATCAGATGTACCCCTCCTTTTGCCTGCTTTACACAAGACAATATTTCCCTTGACTACTACACAAAAAAGAGAATGATAATAGAAGACCTGCAAGCCCCAAAGAAGATGTAGTATCCTTTGGCCAATTAATGTCTCTAAGTTCACTAGTAGTTTGAGATTGATATACTCTAGCATTCAAACATGAGAACATTCTATATTGAATGATTTTTGCTAGAAGACAACTTGTTATGAATCTTCCAAATATAATTGTGATCGTTATTAACCTCATGCCCTAATTCTATATGGACCGAAACATACAAGGGTTTAAACAAATTGAGACAGAGAGATGATTACGGAGTTCGGCAATATTGCCTACGTCTCCGGGATTCAAGTTTGAATCCAACTGCACTAAATCAAGGATGTTTACAAAGAAGGAGAAGAAGGGAAGGGTTCGTGATAACACCTGGTACAGGTGACAATAAGCCCCAATAATACCATCGAGTGTTCGTCTTCTTCCGCTGATCAAAAGCCCTAAACAATCTTCATCAAGATCCTTTGGAAATCAAAGTTGCAGATGCTCGAAGATGGCTGCCATGGAATCCTTCAAGAGAGCTCCAAGAACCCGTAGAACAGAACCTCAAAATGTGAAAAACGAATTGCATAATAGCCCATGAACCAACCCAAGCCTCATCAAATACGAAGGCTATGAACCGTATGAACCCAACCGGTTCAGTACATGACTTAAAAGAGACAATTACCAGATTACCCCCCAACAATCTCCCCCTTAATCTGTATATCCAAAATGACTATAGTGAGCTGGATTACAACCATCATCATCCAAGTGTACCTGCACACACAAACAAAAAAACCACAGTACAAAGCAAATAATAAATATGCAAAATACCTAGACATATACTAACTATGCAACACTAAGGACTCCATGCAGATACACCATGCAACAAACTGCACCAGGTAGAGAAACCCTAATCATAACTCATAATTCATAACTCACTCATATAACTATGAAGAGCACACATGCACACACCAGGCATATATCTCATAACTGAAACAAACAGAGAAAGAGTTATAAAAAATTTGGGCAGCATCTCCCCTAAAATTGCAACAAATGCAAAACCTGATAAACAAACAAAACAACAACAAGACACACCACAATCTAAAAACAAGTAATATACAACTCAAAACTACATAACATATGTACTAAGAGACAACATCACCAATTCCCAACAAATCAAAACAATGTAGAAATTTAGAAAGAGCAATGACTTAGTACCACAATCTGCAGGGTTAACCACTCTCCTAACTCTATCCCTTGCCAATTGGTAACTACTCAGATCAGGAACCTCTTCCACCTCTCCAGTGGAAGTCTCAGGAAAGGGCAATGGTCCACTCTCAATATCAGAAACTACAATCTCAGACTCTTAATCACTAGAGCTAGGTTGAAGGGAAGTCAAGGGTTCCTCAGGTATACTAGAATCAAGAGTCTGAGCAGGACTTAAGGAAACATCAACCTGCCCTAAATCAAATTGAGTGAAGTCAGTCATTCTTTGATCAAGTGGATTCAAATTGGTATTGTCAATGGAAAGACAAGGGAACACACTCTCCCAAAAGAGAACATCCCTACTAATAAAGGTCTTGACAGCACAGTCATATCCCATAGCTTATAGCCTTTCACCCCCTCAGGATACCCTAGAAAGATGCTCTTTTAACTCTTGGGTTCTAATTTACCAATGCTCTGGTGAGCAAAGGATTCACATCCAAATACCCTAAGGTAGCCAAGACTAGGGGGTTTCCCCCACCACATTTCCTCAGGGGTTTTATACCCTAAAGTAACAGAGGGACTCCTATTGATTAGGTGAACAACTGTTGTAATAGCTTCACCCTAGAAACCCTTGGGTACCCCTGAACTGATGAGCATACATCTAGTCTTGTTCAATATTGTCCTATTCATTCTTTCAGCAATGCCATTTTGCTGAGGGGTATATTTAACAGTCCTATGCCTTTGAATCCCTTTGTCATTACAAAATCCATTAAACATTTCATTAACAAATTCTAATCCATTGTCAGTCCTTTATGTTTTAACTTTCTTTTCACTCCAGTTTTCTACCAAAGCAACCCAATACTTGAACTTTTCAAAGGTTTCATCCTTGGTCTTCAATAAGAAGATCCACACTTTCCTAGAGTAGTCATCAACAAGAGATAAGAAATAAGAGTTTCTACCATAAGACAAGACTGAGGCAGGTCCCCACAAATCAGCATGTACATATTCTAATATAGCCCTAGATAAGTGAGACCCAGCTCCAAAGCTTAACTTGTGCTGCTTACCTAGGACACATGACTCACAAAACTCTAAGTTTTCAATTACATCCTTGCCAAACAGGCCTTGTTTACTTAGAGCTTGCATCCCTTTATTGCTTATGTGTCCTAGCCTAGCATGCCACACACTAGTGATAGTTGACTCACTTGACAAACAACAAATATTGGAGATATCATTTAGGAATGTACTACCCTCAAAACATACAAACCAGACTGAGAAATGCCCTTTAAACATACATGAGATCCCTTAGATACAGAAAGAATACCCCCAAAGATACATGTTACAAACTCAGCACTATCAAGACTACTAATTGAAATCAAGTTTCTCTTCAAGTCAGGTGTGTATCTAACATCATGTAAAGTGAAAATAGATTTATTGTGATTCATCAATTCAACAGAACCAATACCAACTACATCACATAAATCATCATTTCCCATCATAACTTTGGCATTATTTAACTCAGACAAATGTGTAAACCAGTGCATGTGAGGACACATGTGATAAGTACATCCGGAATCTAAAATCCATCCTTCTTGCCTACTAACCTCAGAGATGGTAAGCACCTCACTAATGTCTTCATAGACATTGGCTTGACCATTCTTGGGTCCCGGCATATCAGAATGGGAAGTCTCCAATTCCTTCATTTTCCTTTTATATGCAAAGCAATTTTTCTTAAAATGTCCTACTTTCTTACAATAAAAGCATCTCTTGAGATTTGCATCAGACTTGTTGTTCCCATTATTATTCTTATTGTTATTTTCATGATTTTCAAATACTTTTCCCTTCCCTTTGGGTCTCCTTTGTTTGTAAGATCCTTTGCCCTTAACAAACAGATTTTCCCCACTGCCCTTAGTCTTACCAGAAGCCAATAATTCTGACTCCCTATTCTTTAAGGCATCAATCAGTTGTTCTAGGGAAATGTTTTAACAAGCATACTTGATTGAGTTCTTAACAACAAGATAATCATTATGAAGTGAATTCAATAGGATAATAGACAAGTCTTGGTTTTCCAATTTAGTCTTCTCCTCTGTATTGGCTAAGTCTTGAATCAACTTCTTAAACATACCTAGGTTCTTGTCAAGGCTGATTGTAGGGTCCATCTTAAACCCATACAACCTCTCCTTTAGATAAATCTTATTACCTAGATTCTTTTTCTGATAGATCTGTTAAAGCTTATTCCAAACTTTAATAGGAGTATTGTCTTCATCATCAAGACACCTGATAACCCCATCAGTGATGTTCCAGAGCATGCAACCAATTGCATTCTCCATCACTTCAGTCCTCAAGACTGGGTCAATACTTTCAAAGAAAGCAACTGGGTCATCTATTGATCTTAGGAGCTTTTGTTGAGCCCTTAAGGCTCGGACCTTTCTCTTCCATACCCTCAAACCCCCCATAGGAGTATCCAAACCTAGGTAACTAGGATTCCCCCCTAGACCTTCTGCTCTACTCGAGCCTGTGGTAACCCCACTGATCACACTGGGAGGAGTGTCCTCCCTTGGTAGACTAAACCCCTTGCCTGGCTCCACTTTGAAGCCGGTACCATACAACAATCAGTATATACAAAAATAAATATTCACAATATTTGATATTCAATTCTAAAATAGAAGATTATCTTAACCAAAGATTAAATAATCAGATATTAATTAACCACAAAATCATAAGCTCACTTTATACAATTTCAGCAGCCTTATTAACAAATTGTTAACACAGCAGATCAATACAGACCAAGTATTGTATCAAATATTAACAAGAAAATTAGGGCAGCAACTAGTATAATCAGAAAACAAGAATTAATGTGATCAATTAAGCACTAAACATATCAAAATCAACCTACTCATACTAGATTATCACCCAACATTTTACAAATAGATTTACAACAATATACCAAGATCATATGAAACACATTAGCAAGGTTATTCATAGAACCGAATCATATACATGACATATGAAATCATATTATTTCATAAGGATGGCATATATGACAAATTTATATAGAATCTATGAGAACCGAATACATTGAGTCATATAACAGAGGTAGGCAGCGAAAGAACACAAGAAAAATCTGAGATTGTAAATTGAGACAACTGTAAACCATATGAGCAAACAATCAATTTAGGATTTAGATGTTTAAACAAAACCTAAAATGAAACATAGAACATGAACCAGAAGGCTTTGATGCCAATTTATGATCGTTATTAACCTCATGCCCTAATTCTATATGGACCGAAACATACAAGGGTTTAAACAAATTGAGACAGAGAGATGATTACGGAGTTCGGCAATATTGCCTACGTCTCCGAGATTCAAGTTTGAATCCAACTACACTAAATCAGGGATGTTTACAGAGAAGGAGAAGAAGGGAAGAGTTTGTGATAACACTTGGTACATGTGACAATAAGCCCCAATAATACCATCGAGTGTTCGTCTTCTTCCTCTGATCAAAAGCCCTAAACAATCTTCATCAAGATCCTTTGGAAATCAAAGTTGCAGATGCTCGAAGATTGCTGCCATGGAATCCTTCAAAGAGAGCTCCAAGAACCCGTAGAACAGAACCTCAAAATGTGAAAAACGAATTGCATAATAGCCAATGAACCAACCCAAGCCTCATCAAATACAAAGGCTATGAACCGTATGAACCCAACCGGTTCAATACATGACTTAAAAGAGACAATTACCAGATTACCCCCCAACAATAATAGCAAGTTATAATTAAAGCTAAGAAGGAAGGTGTTTATGATGGGAAAAATAAAAAACCTAAGCAAGAAAAACCTAAAGCTGAGGAGAACCAACTTTTCAATTTGTGTTCCTTAAAGCATAAAAAGGAATTAAGACGACATTCTAAAATGCTTAAAATAGATAACAGTTGGGTATTGAGACCAAATATCCCACTTCTCCAAATATAATCAGTCCAAGAGCCATGAAAAAACAAATGCATTTCAGTTTCTGGTGGGTATTATACATGACATGACATGCATTAAAACCAGATGACCACTTTGCGATCATTGAATTGACATCAAGGCCATTATTAATTAGTCTCCAGAATTTTTTTTTTATATTTTTATAGCGAGGTAAAATTTTCAATTGCCATAGAAACTTCCACCATCTGTGTACATTTTAATTGTAGCTGGATCTTTGTTCACATTAATATTAGTTGTTAATGGATTTCACGTTATTGAAACCAAAAGTTATTCTCTAATAAACTTACCTTTTTCAAAACTTGGGGGATGGTATGAAACTTGGATAGCTTCCGTTGGGGCTAGGAGAAGTCGAGAAGATATCAAAAGCCTCAGCAAGGTTTAACAGTTAGATGTGATGCAGCCTTGGGTTGGTGTGGCGAAGGGCCAAGATTTCAAAGAATCAGAGACAAACAAGGATGGACTCATTGACCACCTCCTTGATGACTCTAAATGTTGCTATGGTGAGCTCTCGGAGTCATATGGCAAATGTGGAGTGAGAGTAGCAGTGTTAATGGATAACTGAAATCTGCCTTCAAATTCGCATATGCATCCATTTAGGGGCATTTGAATCCATCTGATTACTAATAGGATGCAAATATGTTATTACCCCCATTCTACCTATTATCATTCGTTGACAAAATTATCCGATTAAGTTACTTATTTTGATTTGTTTTTCTTATATTTATTAATTTTTTTCTTAACATATGTGATTATTTTTCTAGTTTTTCTATTAAAATAACTACAGACGTTGTTGAATTCTTAAATTTCAAAACTAGCTCTTATAAATAAAATGGTAAAATGTAAATAGGTAGTCAAAAAATTGTATTCAATTTATATTTATACCAATTTAGGAGAACCTAATTCAAAAATAAATTTTGGATTATCATCAGAATCCGACTAAATCCATATGAATACCATTAGGATATTATCTGAATCTGTCCAAATATAATAAATGCGGATATAAAATTACCACTGTCTGATCCGAATTCGATCAGTTTATACCCCTAAGTGGGAGCAATTGTTTTACATAGAATCGCGCAATCAGGTTTCATAATAATCCTTTTTTTTTTTCCATCCTGGTTTTCAGATTCTCTTTTGATGCTGAACGCTTAACCAGTCTCCCAAGCTCCTCTGGAACTAATAGAAATTAGGACAACATAAGAGAGTAGGTTTGATACGATCTCTTCAGCTCAGATCCAGTCACCACTCTCGATCCCATTTTAGACTAAGTGAAGGGCTCTCAGATTAAGTTATCAGCCATTAGAAGGCTAAGTGAAGCTCCTTGTCTTGCTGCCCAGCAGCACTATCAGCATTTTAGTGGAACCGAGAAGCCCCCCAGCCTTAGTTGTTTTTTAAGGGTTTAATTATAAAATATTAAATCTTTCAGACACTATTTATTATAGGAATATTTTTGAAGATAGACAATTATTTAACTGTTTTCAGTGATAAATTTGACAAATATGTTAAATGAAAATCCAATTTTGGGGTCTCTGTGCTTTTTAAACATAAAAAAAGGGGGGGGGGGATTAGTACTTTAAGGCCTCTATTTTGAGGGTGCCAGTGCAATTTGCTCTTTTTATTTTTATTTTTAAAAGAACTTGTTAAGGCCACTAGCAACAAGTCTTCTTTTTATATAGAAGAGGAAGAGACACCTACAAAAGAATATCTCAAAAAAATATGTCCCAAACCATAATTTTTGTTTAACCATATATGTATTTATGTATAACCATGCAACGACATCTTCTGTTAGGATTTTTGGTTTCAGGGGGCGATTGGGCACATATCGACACAATTAATTGTCTAAGGCGGAAGTAACGATGGAGGGGTACGTACAGGAAGTATGCAGACACATTGACGACAATGAAAGAGAATATGAAGAGCAAGAGAGGAAGAAGATTTCGCCGGATGGTTTAAATGGCAAGTTCACATTAGTGCTTACCAATTTTAAATTAATAGGATGATGCAAACTCAAAACTAAAAGGTTTGACCATGGTTTTCATTTCGGGTTCTTTTAAGGGAGACATAGGAGACATAATAATTAATGTTTAAAGTATGAGTATTGAGTATCTTATTGGTGAGGTAAATTTTAAGAGATGAATTGTCTTATATCGTACTAACCAATATATTTTGGTATAATCAAATTCGAGTTTTAGAAAAAAAAAAAAAAAAGAGATGTATAATTTAGATTTTTTAGTTTTGAAAGCTAAAACGAGATGTTCACATTGATTTTTTCTATTAGACAACAAAGATGCAGGAATAATAACCACCCAAAGAAAGACAAGGTTGACAGAATATGTTTAAATCGCTGTTGTTAGAACTTGCATCAAGGGCACTTGGGCTTGCCTTCTTGAGTCTTCCAGTTATTGTAGCAAGGGCATTCCTCCTTGTTTCCATATGTGCCCGATGGAACACACAAGCATGTCTGACAGCACATGTTGCAGAAGAACAAACAAGGCTTCCTGTGTGAGGTTGCTGAGCATCGATAGTTACATGCATTGGGACAATCTGTAGCCAAATTTAAGTGTTCTAGCTTCATCATAACTTCTCACAATGAAATCAATCTAATCTTTCACTTAAAAAAAAATAATAAATAAAAAAATCAATGTAATGTGTCTGATTCATGATTATGGAATCTGGACTCTCTATTTCCACGGATAGATCGTGCTCCTCTTACACTCTCCGACCATACATTTAGAAGAATGTCTACTGCTAGTATTTATGGTCCACTTTGTTAATGTTTCAAGTTGGGCCCTTTTCTAAATGTATGGTGGAGAGATATGAAAGAAAGTACAATTCTTTACCTCGATAGAGATTCATGAGAGTAGAGTCAAGAGTTCAAATTTCCTTGAGGCTGGCTTAGGCCCCTATATATATATTGGGCAAACATTGTGGTTCAATAAAAAATCAATAACAAACCAACCAATATTCACAACCCCTCCTTGTCTGTATGACATAATTGAAGACTCTTACCTTGTAATTTAAGGTTACCCGCCTGTCAGTCAAGGGAAAATGGAAGAGAAGGAAACAAAAGTTAGTAGAGGTTTCAAGATAAACTAAACAAAATTTAAAGGGATAATTAGTATTCTTGTACTGTAGCTCAATTACTGTTACCCAATCACCAAATGAAAGAGAAGAACACAGAGCTAGATAAGAGAGACTCACATTTGCTAGAGTCATAAGGAAGGAAGTGGCAAGAAGAACCAGAAGAAATGCAGAAGCAGGAAGCCTTGAAAATCCAGACATGTTTACAAACCACAAGCTCTGAAAAATGTAAATGAAGAATGATAGCAGAATGCTTATCAAGAGAATCCCTCTCCACTCTTATATAGTATAAATGTAACGGCTCAAAAAGGTGCACAATTTCTTTAAAGGCTGTTTATACTATTTATGGAAAACAAATCAACAGCTTTCTTTAAATGAGGCCACGAAAATACTGGATTTTGAATATCTAACTAAATATGTATCAAATAAGTGTCCTACCCCCGTTGTCAGTAATGTATTCACCGTGTTTGTTTTACCAGAAAATAAAGTTCATTAGTTTGGACTTTGGATGTTATTCTTGGTCCAGCTGGTGTTTGTTCAATTCAAGTCGGCAAAGGCAAACACCCAATAATTATGGGATCATGTGTAAAAATTTTCTTGGCTCCTATTTGCCAAAAATAAAAAATAAAAAGTGCCCATCAATTCTCTGGTGACATTATGCGTGATCAGAATTCTTCTACCGGAATTTGAAGATTTGTCTACTTTAACATATTTTGGTGAGCAACTTGAATGATCCGTATTCTGAGATCTGGGATGAAAATAGAGGGTTTAGGCCGATGGTGCTATGTCCTTGGGGTAGCCGGTATGGTACGACCTGACCTGATGGGTCCACCAATTTAGCTGATTAAAATTCTATAAATATGTACCTTATATTCTCTTGTGAGATCAGGGGATTTTTGTGGTTAAGTTTTGTGTGAGAGTTTCATCATACCATTTTGGCAAGTGGTTAAGAGATGTCCATTGTAATCTTTTCCTATATGATAAAAGTTCTTCACTCGTGAATGTAAAACATCTTGTTGGTATCTGTACTACACTAAACCTCTATGTTGCTTCAATTCCCCCCCCCCCCCCAATTTCTTGATGTTCATTTTAACATTCCATCATGCAAGTATTACTCTTCAAGATTTAACTTTGGGTAATTTCATATGGACCCCTAAGGTTTGGTCTATGACATTTTTAGTAAAAAAAATTTACATACCCCCCCCCTTGCCATGAAACTCGTGACTCCCCTTTGTCAGTCCAAAGATTACAGAAAAGTCCTAGAATTCAAATAAATTTTAAAATATGATCAAAATACCCTTTTATGTTAAAATGACTCAAGTACCTCCTTAGCTTAAACCCTATTTGTAAAGTAGAATCTTAGCCGAGATGGATGAAGAGATTCCCATTTGCTCAACTCAACCAAGGAGCAAACAACTTAAACTAAGGTGTACTTGAGTCATTTTAACATATAAGGGTATTTTGGTCATATTTAAAATTTATTTGAATTCTGGGACTTACCTATAATTTTTGGACTAAAAGGGGAGTCATGAGTTTCATGGCAGGTGGGGGTGTGTATGTAAAAAATTTAAATTAAAAAAAAAAAAACAAGCAAACAAATATAAGCGCAAATTGGTCATAAAAGTGATAATTTGTCCTTAAATTGATTTTTTCTATATCACAGGGGAACTAAAAATGACATAGACCGAATCTCAAGGGGTCCAAATGAAATTACCCTTTTAACTTTTAAATAATTTTTATTTGAGAGCCAAATTATTTGGTTCAACCATAAGCACTCTTTTTGGCTTTTTTGGTAAAGATAAATTCATTCAATAGCACAAGAAAGCAAGGCATCATAATTACAAATGTTAGATAGGCAAGAGGTGGAAAGAGGCCAGCTGATCCTCCCTGTAGAGGCAACAACTTTCCTAGCCAAAGAGTGTGCTACATGATTACACTCCCTAGGACTAAAAGAGAAAGAACAAGACAAAAAGTGATAAAATAAGTGAGTAACATCCTCCACAATAGGTTTCAAGCTAACAAGGGTAAGAAAAGGATTGTGCAGCCAATGAACAACCTCCTGGCAAGTTACTCTCCGAGCAATATAATCAACTCCTTTAGCAGTAGCTGCAAGCAGGACCTCTCCTTCAGATACCGGACCTAAATTTAATTGGATTGAAACGGTAAGAGTGGGTGCCCATGTGTCTCCGTGAAGTACAAATCCCAATCCTCCTTTCTTCCCTCGTGTAGTAGTGTCTGTGTTGAGCTTGTAAACACCCATAGGAGGTGCTGTCCATTTCAGATTTGTTCTCTCCAATGGTAAAAGAGGATTATCATTAGTAGTCGAGACCTGAAAAGCTTTTTGAAAATCTGCAGCAAAACTTAGAGCATTTTGTACAACCTGCAATAGAGAGAGTTCCACACCTTCAAATAAGAGTTTGTTACGGGCCAACCAAATTTCCCAACATATGAAAGCTGATATACTCGACGACATCAACAACTTGCTCTATTTATCTTCACCCATTTGATTCCATACTTCTATAAAGATGGATGAGATATGTTAGAATGTGGGGCAGAGAAACCCAAGGAAGAAAAAAAAAAAAAAAAAAAAAAAAAAAAAACAAAAAAAAAACACAAAAACACCACCCCCCCCCCCCCCCCCCCAAACCACCCAAAACAAATACCTTCTTAAATTTTTTTTTTTTTAAACTTTTCCCCACTAAAACCACAACCCCCCCCACACGAAGGTATTTTTTATTTTTGTTTGTGCTCCCCCCCCCCCTCCCTCCTGTCGGTTTTTTTTTAAAAACCCCCCCCCCCCCCCGGTCCCGCCGCCCCCCGGGCCGTCCTCGGGAGATATGCCACTTAGAATTTGAACTTCTTAATAGTAACGCGAGAGTGGAATGATTCAATTTTTGTTAACTAATTAATTAAACTAAACGATCCTAATCTATACGTCTAATGCAATCGAATTGAAACGAACAATAAATTAAACACAATCAATTCATAAATAAAAGACAGGAAAATGCAGATGCAACACCACCCGTCACCAGAAGCGAGGCACGATTTGTAGGCTTGCTCCGGTTATGTGGTCCGAGATTATGAATGAATAGGCAGAACAATAAATAACTGAAAGTAAATAACAAAGCAATAAACAAAGCAATAAAAGGAAAAGGAAATAACTAAAATGCAGATGCAACACCACCCGTCACCAGAAGTAGAGGCACGATTGTAGGCTTGCTCCGGTTATGTGGTCCGAGATTATGAATGAATAGGCAGAACAATAAATAATGCTGAAAGTAAATCCTAAATTAAGAATATGGAGGGGTAGATAGAAGCGGGAATGGAGGGAGGAGAGAAGATTAATAAAGAAAAATTACTTACTTGCGAATTGAACAAATGATTCGAATCTCAACCAACCCTAACAACCAGATCTAGATCTAGAATGATCTAAATCTGCAATTGCTAGACCCAGAGAAAAACGGATCTAAAAACTTGAAACTTGAACTTGAAACTTGAACTTGAATTGCATTACATAAAAATTAAATCTAAACATTGAATCTAGAAATTTAAAATCTCACAACTGCAAGCAAAGAAAACTAGAGAAAACCTTAATAAACTAAAGAGAGAAGAAAGAATGCTTCTACTAAGCTCTAAGACACGTTCTCCTTTGATGGAATATGATCTCCTTTTATAGAGTTTACATGAAATATGAAGCACGGCTGAATTTGAATAAAACTTCGGGGGTTTCTATCCCGACTCATCCAATTAGGGTTTTGACGTACTAATCGCGCCGACTTAGAGAAATCAGATGCATAATCCCACCGTTGGATTTGAGGTTTAAGTAGTCGTGAAGCTCTCCTCCAAAAATCAGCACGATCGGACATTGGATGACCGTTCGATGAAGGGTTTGATCAAAACTGGACAGAGGTATTCAAAAACGGAATTTTTGCTTCATCCTTATCCAAATATAATTCTTTTTCCTCTTTTTCTTTCTTTAATCAAATCCCAAATAGAAAATAAGATATTGAGGTATGCAAGGAATCTTTTCCATCTGGACTCTCTCAATAATATCTTTGTAGATTTGATTTAAAATCTCAGCCGTAGATCAAATTTGCCTTCTTTATCTCTTCAATATTTCGGAGTTGGCCCGTAATCACACATCTCTAGCCCATCATGCTCCGGATCAGGCCCATTTTCGCATTTGAGAATTTGAATGGACTTCTTGACGAGTAAAATAGCATGATTCAAGCCCAAAACTCCAAATATTTGCTTAAGTCTTGAAAAGTCCTAAAATCTGCAAAAACAACATAAAACCCAAGGTAACTCCATTCTAAGTGTATAAAATGCATGCTTTATGCCTTAAGATTTCACACATAAATGTGTTCATCAGATTCCCCCACACTTAGACTAAGCTTGTCCTCAAGCAAAAATTAAAGAAAAATACAAATGCAGGTAAGAAACTAGTGCAACAAAATAAATCTTAACTCACTTTCGTAGGAATCACGGTTACACTTAGCATGTGCAACAGGCCTTTAAACCACTAGGTTACCCCTAGAGGACGAGTTTTGTCTCGTGGATGTTTGCGATGAATGTACATCCAAAATTCCAATTTTAGCTCAAAATAAAACATTGCAAATTCCAACTCTAACAATTGGTAAGTACTCATACAAGATCAATAGCTATGACAATTTTTCTCACCATTGATTTAAGATCCCCCACACTTGAACTTTATTACCCCATATTGATTCTTGAGACTTAGCATATATCTCAATCAAGGACTCACCTTATATCTTTCAAGTACACCTCTCCTTTAAGCAAAACCACTCATAAAGTAAGGGGACCAATGACTAAGGTTTTGAAGTATTTTTGACCAAACAATTTTACCAAGGCATTGATGACACTTGTATTTATTTCTCTTTTTTTTTCTTTTGAGTAGTGAACTCTACATTACTCCACTACAGTTGGCTTGAATGACATGGTGGAGCAGACACCAAAACCCAAGTTACTTTGTAGCTTTGCTTTGCATATGCCCACATAGACAAGTGATGCGAGAGTTCTTTTCAATAATCTCCTTCCTAAGAGTTTCAATCAAGTCACCTCGATTCCTGAGTCGGAGTGCCCCGTCTAGTTCCAAGGAATTCAACTTTTACTTTCTACTCTTTTTTTTTTTTTTTTTTTTTTCCTTCTTCTTCTTCTTTTTTCTTCTTTTGTCATGCCCTACACAAAATTGATCTCAACTTCTAGCCAAAGAAACAAGGACCCACAAAACTCATAGATGGTTCGACGCCTTAAGTTAAGGGCCTTTTATTTTTCTAAGGAAAGTCTCATCTCAACATATATACAAGTTACCTTCCTCTCAACAGGGTTTTTATGTGTTCACAATGGGTACCAAAATCACTCTCATTTCACACATCATAGCAATTGAAAGAATATGTATACTAACCAAAAGTCAAAGTTAAAATCTACAACGAAGCTATACCCCCCCACACTTAAGTAATGCAATGTCCTCAATGCATGTATGCTAAACAAAGAAGACAAATGAGGGGTATACCTTTCAGTCAAGATGTGCTTATCATGGGAAGCTTTAGTCTTATCTTCAATATCAATGTATGATGGGGAAGGCACTCCAAATAAGAAAAACCGTGAATCGAAAAATCATCTCTAAAGATCTCAAGAAAAACATTCACAATGTTAAAAAAAATTCTCATCATACGTTGAGGTTTTCTAGAAGGTTTTGCATCTTTCATAAGATTAATATGATGTTGTAAAATGGAAG